>NC_051186.1:132154137-132176637 GCF_013339695.2 Rhipicephalus sanguineus
GATAGAGAGAGAAAGAAAAAAAGAAAGAGAGAAAGAAAGAGAGAGAGAGAAAGAGAGAGAGAAAGAAAGGGAGGCACTGCGTCAGAAAAAAGCTTCCCAGTCGAAACACAGCCATGAAGGTAGAGAGGCGCACCACTTTTTCAACTTCGTCTACGATCTCTTTCCGTCGATCGAAAGCATTCCATGCAGTGGAAAGCAAAACTGAATTATTCGATTGTTATCGAATGTAGACTGTGTTGCTGTTATAGCGGCGGATATATTCGACAGTAGTGTATCAGCCAACAGTAGCCGTTGCTTAGTCAGCTTGAGCTCACTATTTAGACAAAACTAGCCAACGGTTAGGCAACACTAGCGAGTGCTTCTAGTATGCTTGAATTTGGTCGGAAGTGGGACAATACACCAGAATGTGGCTGAGTGTCCAAGAAGGCATAATAATGCAGAAAAAGAATTCAAGCTGTGAAAATTTCTAAACAATTTTTCCCCGCCAGTTTTAGATCACCTACAGAATGAAATAACGCTTTAAGCTTTCACCACAACACCACTAGGGCCGTAAAACAACCGTCAGTTCATAGCTGCTTCAGTTCTTATTACATGTCCGCGTCGCCTGTGTTGCCATCGATATCCATTATACTACCACAAACCAGTTGATGCAAACGGGGGTGCTTCTGTGTTCAACTTTGAAGATATTCGTGACTAGGAAAGGTATTTCAGTTACCTGCGTAGGGTCGGACTGGGATTGGAGCGCTGCCGTTATTCCGGTGAGCACAGAACTTGCCTGGAAAGTCAGCGGCTTAGGACTTAGGGTATAGAGCAAAGCACTGGAATGCTCGAGGGTATTAGGATGACACGAATCTAGCTTCTTTGACGGGAAGTCGAATCAAGAACTATAGCAAGTTTGCGTGTGACGTCACGTTCTACCACTTCGTTGTCAGCTTCCAGTGTGCTTCTGGAGATCGGCGTATCGACATAACGCTCAGCTCGTCACCGCAACATGACGATTTTAATGGCGTCAGTGGTAACTCTTGAAAGAATAAAGCGGCACACAGCAGAATATTGATGTATCATTCTGCATAATCCGTTCTTCGGGGTAACTCCTCTCTCTGTACCGGCTAACATCCCATGGGAGCAATGTATTTGTATGTGATTAATGCGGTCGCGTTTTCAGCTGAAGTCGGGTGATACGACTGCAGAAGTGAACTGGTATTGGTATTTTAAAAACTCACAGTGTGTTACACGCCCGCAGCTGCGCTGAGGAATCGAATCGCGTGGGTGGTGATGATGATAACGATAATGGGCGGCGCTGCATACATACCAGCGGACGACGCGGACTGATCGCATACAAGTCGCAAAGTGTTTATGGCGACAGCTCAAAGCGAAACTCACCCCGTATTCTCAAATAAGCTTCGTCTCGAAGTTCGTCCTTCACTCGACCGAGTTGAGCACAGCGCCGCTTCCCAACTGAAAATGACGCTGCGCTTCTAGAGAATTGCTGCAGATTATCGCTGATAGGGACGGTGCGCCCATCGACTTTCTCAAGTCGAGATGGAGCGTTCAGTGAAGGGACGTTCTAGGATAGGGGGGTAAAGAATGAAAAACCCCGCTTTACCCTTCAGATGATACGATTCTTCCGTCTATACGTCTAAATTTTTTTTGTTCCCGCGAAGATTGTGTGAACGAGATTGGACAGTATAAGGGAATGGGGCATTTGGGCATCTTACCTGGTCGGATGCAGTCGATCTCCTCTCCTTCGCTTTTGTTCTTCAACTTCTCCCCCTCCTCGGCCACCTTTGTAGCGTTCTTGGAAGCGTTCCTGCTGGGGCCAGTCTCCTCACCCTGAGCAGGTTTGGGTTCCTCTCTTCCCCCTTCGCCGCCTTCCTTAGGTTTTTCTCTTCCCTGGCTCGGCTTTTCTTCTTTCGGTTTCTGTTGTTCCCCCGTAGACTTTGAATTCGGTTCTTTTTCCCCTTCGGACGACGAGTCGCCCTCATTACTTGGTCCCGGCTTCGCGCCGCCCGTTTCCTCTTTTCCCGACTTCGGCTTCGACCCTTGGTCCGGCTCGGTCTTTGACTTTTGGCCCGTCTGCGGCGGTTCGCCCTTCGGTTTTGCTTCTGCTTTTCCCATCGCCTCGTTGTCTTCTGGCTTTGTTGGCTTCGGCTCGTTACCTTCCTTTGGCTTGGTCCCGGGCTTTTTGCTCTGTTCTTTGCCCGCCTGCTCTCCGGCTTTCTTTCCCGATTCTTCCGGTGGCTTGTCTTCCGATTTGTCTTGTCCCGTCTCGCCTTTCGGCAGTTTGTCGTCTGCTCCCCCGCCCTCCTGCTTATCCTTCTGTCCCGTGGCTTCTTCCTCTTCTTTCTTTTTTTGTCCCTTTTCGCCGCCTTCTTCCGCCGTTCCACTTTCTACCTGCATTCCCTCCGTACCGCCGGGCTTGGAGTTCGTCTGCTTTCCTTTGCCCGCGGTTTCGGCTTCGTCCTTGTCTTTCGGCTTTCCTTTGGCTCCGGCCGACGGCTTGGGCTTCGGTTGCTCACCTTCCTTCGTCGTCAGTGTTTTATTATCTCCCGAGTTCTCGGCGTGCGGCGGGGCTCGTTTGAAAAGCGGGTGTATGTGTGTCTTGCGGGCCGGAGGGGTGACTTCCGGTTCCTGTAGACCCGGGGCGTCGTCTGCTTCCGCCGCTGCGCTTCCGGTTGAGAGCAGACGACGGCCCGTCGCGTAACCATTGGTCTCCGGCGTGACTGCATTGGAGAAAAAAAAAACACGCAAAACGAAGGGTACGTTAGAGTTTCGTGCGAGGAAAGATGTACGAGTTTTATCATCGTTAAGATCTTTTCTGTATACGATGCGTGCATGCTGTACGATCTAAGGCGTCGTCTGCCCCTTTTGTCGTTTGGTACAATGGATGCGGATGAACCGGCCGGGGCACCAGTTCTGTTATACGTTACGCGATACCGAAACTCAGTTTTCATTCTCGGATTCTTTCTGTTTACTTTCTTCCTTTCTTTCTCTTCCCTTACTTGACTCAACTGTCGAGTACTTGCTGGTGTACCCATAAGTTTGTTCCTTCATCTATCCAGCTGTATCTCCTAAGCCTCTCCAGCAAACTGCACGTTATCTTTGCGATCTCCGCAGGATTTGTTTCACGAAGAAAAAAATGCGCAAATATCGTCCTTGTGTAGGCCCTGGTGCAGTTCTGTATCGCGCGCTTAATGCAGCTCCACTACCGTGAAACCTCAGGAAGTGCTTAGCACGGGCAAGCCAGCGATTCCTTTGACAATCGCGCGCTTTTTGTGGCAGTGACGCCCTCTCTTGGGTGGCGCGGGTATCAGCTGAATGCTTCGGAAGTGTTTTTTCGCGAGCTTAGGTAAACTATTGCGATTAATTCTTGGTTATATCTCTCTATTTTATATTATTTTAGACCTTGTCCGTTTATTTTGCACTGGGTTTGAGCATTGTTAGCCTTGTTTTAGGTTCGCATTGACCACTGCGTGACCGTGCGATATGAGACGGTGGATGGACAAGCATATGGCGCCTAAAATGCTGCGCACTTAAAAAAAACCATAACATTGTATCGTACGCGAAGGATTTTTTCGCTGGTTGACCCCGCTTCTGCTCCGAGTCGCAGACGATAAATAATAAATGAATAAAAGCGCGACCGCCGACAAAGTTCTGAAAGAGGAGGCACCCCTGTTTTTCCAGAGAGAGCCAGAAGTTTTTTTCGTCTGCTAGCAGCATCGATCGTCGTCTGTCCGGCAAGTAGTAGCCTCTCGAAGAAAAACGTATCCGTGTACAGATAAGCATAATATATACGCGCAAACAGTGAAAGTGTTGGTCTTGCGAAAGGTTGCAGGCATGCGGGATGCCTTGGAGGAAGATAAAACCGGCTCCTGGCCCGACTTTCGTTTTGCCACTGGCTTCATTGCGAAAGTCTAGAGAGCTTAGATGTAGGCTAAAGGGAGAAAAAAGAAAAAGCAGGCCTAGCGAACACGCTTGGAAGCATTACCCCTTCGCTCGTCTGGCGTCGTGTATGTGTAAGCGTACAGTCGTTAAAAAACACAGACTCGGCGTTTTAGTCTATTCGACTGGACCCTTAATCCGCGGCAGCGTGCTAGAATTAAAAAAAAAAGGTGGTACGAACGATGCATGTTACCAACCGAGCGCCGATTGAAACAGGTCGGCGGCTAACGTGGGTCGGGTGTGCAAAAACGAAAAGAATGAGAGTAAAAGAACCTAAAAATCCGCGGACTGAGAGCTCGCGGGGAAGCGCTGTTTATTCATGGCTTTCGCGGCGGTAATAAGAACTCCCCGAGTCCCGCACCCACGCACCTGCTGATTTAAGAAGATGCGCCGGAGGAGAAAGGGGGAAGGGACGGATGGGGTAGTGTCGGGGTCAAGCCAGGCAAGCAAAATACGGTCGAGTGTTCAGGTACCGCGATGCGGCGATCAATATTTAATTGGATTCATTTTCTGGATGCGTACACGCCCCGATTGGATGTCCTCTCGCGCATGCGCGGTAGGAGGGTAGCCGAGCGTATCGGCGGAGAAAGGCTTGCGTTTGCGTTGTTAGCGTATTGCTGATGCAGTTCGTTAGGCGAACGCCTTGAACGACGCAGAGGAAAAGTTCGTGCCGTGCCTGTTGTTGTGGTTGCCTTCGGTGGTACTGCGTACAGAATGAAACAAGACGGAACGTAATGAGATTTGGTGCCGCCATAGATGCAGCTTCCTAGTAGACGATAATCGTTGATATATACGGTTGTCTGAATAACTGCAGCGTCTGCCTCGTGTCTGTGGTAGACTGTAGTTGCTACAATAGTTTATATATACGGTCGTCTGCCTAGTGTGTGTGGCAGACTCTAGTTGCTGCCGTAGTCTGCACAGCCATATCGTCTGTTCACTCTGAGTGACAGACAACAACTTCTACTGCCGTCTGCACTACTATATCGTCGGCCTAGACTAAATAGCAGGCTATAGTTGTGCAAAAACCGCCTTCAGGCCACGATACGATACAGAAATTGGACCCAGATCAGTCCCGATCGCGATCGAAAGTGACCGTGGGACACCGGTATTACTCGGTGTTAACCGCGTGGTCTCTTGAGCTTTGGGCAGCTTGGCGAAGGCATAGTGCTCGTGTAGTGCAGCCTGGTGTCGATGGTGTAGTGTGTAGTGTAGTGGTGTCAAGTCAAGTCAGATTTTATTTACAACATGCACGAAGTACAATGTTGTCGAACTACGCTGGTGTAGTGCGAAGCCTTGTGTCGCCGCACCATGCTCCTTACTGCTATATCAATCTCCCCTTCCCGCTGCGATTCCTACCGCGCGGGCAAAAAATTAAAAAAAATAAAAAGGTGAAAAAGTGAAAGACAGGCAATGGACCTTTAGTTTCATCTCCTCTCGCCGACCAGTAAAGCCTCTGTAACTTGCCGGGCAGGACCTCGTCTGCGTGACTCACGAGGAACAGACAAATACAGCATCTTCAATGAGCGGAGGAGAACGAATCTCTTGTGCCGTTGCGGTGAGAAGGATTCGCTTCTCCGGCATATGCTGCGTGTGCGGGAAAGCCCTCGAACAGAGATGGCTTCCAGAGGAGAGTGCTTCCTTTTTATATTTGTGAACTGCCGAAACTTGGGAGCAAAATGTAATTTCTGACTTTGAAAAACAGCACATGTAATAGTGCAATAAAGCAGCGCTACCGCCACGTAGCTAAACATAGAGCTGCAAATAAAAAAAAAAACGCTAAGAAGAACAAATCGGAACAACAACAAGAACAACAACAAAAAGAGTGTTTCACAGTCGCCGTGATGGCTACGAGCGGCGCTGACTCAGACTCCCTCAGTTTTGCGTACACATAAGTACTCGATAAAGCGGATGAGGGGACGACGATTGTCCGAAGGTTGCAGGTTCGGTCCTTGCCGGCGGTAAGTTGTCTTTTCGTCCACTTCACTTTCTCCATATCTACGTCACAGTTACTACAATACACTCAAAAGAGTACAGTTAACGTCCCCTATATCTCGCTTGGCTTCGTTACATGTTGGTTTTCATTAAGGTTGTATCAAACAAAAAGAAGTAAACGAGCCCTCGAAAGTCTCTTCTTTCAATGATAAGACACAGAAATACTTAGAAAAGACTCGCAAAACAGAGAAATGCCCGACGAAAGGAGACATCAGCTTCGCTCTTCCCACGGCTTTCACGGAGCGCTACTGGCTGGATTTCTTTCTTTCTTTCTTTCTTTCTTTCTTTCTTTCTTTCTTTCTTTCTTTCTTTCTTTCTTTCTTTCTTTCTTTCTTTCTTTCTTTCTTTCTTTCTTTCTTTCTTTCTTTCTTTCCCGCGCAGGCGATAGCGTTCTGTGTTTTTTCGAGCAGACGAGAGCACGGGTTTCCGCTGCAAGCAGCAGACGACGCATTGGGCAGCCGTTGCGCAACGGGCCGCGCCATGTCTCATTGCTACGCCACCGCAGTGCATGATCACCGAACAGCACTCTCCGCTAGATTAAGGGTTCCCCGGGAACCGCAGTCACCCCGAATTATCTCTCGTTCTTCCACGAAATAGAGTACGTGCACAGATGGGGCCATGGAGGTTTGTGTAATGGCAAAGATATAGGACGGATCAAATCTCTGTAGCGCCAGCGCCGTGTTGAAACAGTAGCGCGTGGATATATATATATATATCGCACTTCGCACCGACGTGTTCTTATCAGTGTTGATGTCAGCCATCTCTGGAATTGCGTACGCAGTTTAGCTTTGCTGGGTTGTAGGCGAGATGACGGCAGAACTATGGTAGAACTATATAACCTGCTACCTTTATTAATGCGATGCGGTTAGCGGGCAAGACATTCGGGCGATAGCGAAATTGCGTTCTAGTTGGCGGTGAAGTGGTCTGCACAGTGTTGGAAGCACTCCTAGAGATTTGATTTGACGGTTATCCGTCGCGCTCCGCGAGCACAGTTATTGCATGGCCTTAAAGCAGGTTGCTGGTCTAGTTGGAACACTGAACTTCGATGCATTTCCAGCGCTTAGGCGAATTAAAAAAACAACAACTTGTTTAGACAAACAAAAAGAAAAACATGCCTCGCCAGCTGTTTGTAAATTCGAGAATTTTTTGTTTGTGCGCTGTTATTATTTCAATCCTCCTCCTTTAACCACTTCTCATTTTATTATTAAGGCTAAAGCCGCATATAGGCTAAATCCCTATGTGTCTCACGACAAAGGTCACGCGGCGGAAAACCCGACATGTCGTAGAAAAAGTCCCATGAGCACCCGCGCGCCTCGTGGTTGGTTGGTGGCGGCCTCGGTTGGTTGGTTGAAAAAACTTTATTTGGGACCTGCAAGGCGCGCGTCAGCGCGCAGCGGGCGACTCCCACGTCGGGACCGTCAGACCAAGCCTGCCGGCCGCTCCGCGGGCCTGCTGGACGGCCCAGAGCTGGTCAGCCAGGAGGGAGCTGCGGAGGGCCGCCTCCCACCTGGCCGAAGCAGTATCGGGGTTAGTGTGCGTTGCCTTGCACTCCCAGAGCATATGCGCTAGCGTGGCTACGTCTCCGCATGCGGGGCAAGCGTCACTGGGGAATACCTCGGGATAAATGGCGTGTAAGGAGCTCGGATTAGGGTACGTCTCCGTCTGCAGTAGTCTGAGCGTAAGGGCCTGAGGCCTATTAAGTTTGGGGTGAGGGAGTGGGTACACTCTTCGCGCGAGGTAAAAATGTTTCGTTATTTCGTTGTATGTGGCAGGCGCGTCCCTGTTCTCCGCAACCTCGTTGTTACCAAGCCGTTGCCCGGAACCGGCGCGGTCGGTTAGCGCGCGCGCGGTCTCGTGGGCCGACTCGTTGAGGTTGGGGGGAGCACCCTTGACCTGTCCAACGTGTGCGGGAAACCATATAAGTACGTGGTCCTTTATACCGTCTCGGCGGCCACTCCGGAGCACGCGCAGGGCTTTCTCGGAGACGACGCCGCTCTCAAAAGCTCTGATAGCCGACCTCGAGTCGCTATAGATGACATCCCTTTCGCCGTCCAGGATAGCCAGGGCGATGGCCACTTGCTCGGCAATTGCCGGGTCGTCGGTGCGGACCGATGCGCAGTTGGTGATTTGCTGTTTGGAGTCGACGACAACCGCGGAAAAGGCGCGGCTCCCGCGGTAGGCTGCCGCGTCGACGAAGCTGACGCTGCGTTCCTCGCTGCGGATCTGCTTGAGAATAGCAGCGGCTCTGGCCCGTCGCCTACCGCGGTTGTGCTCGGGATGGACATTCCTCGGGATCGGTGCCACGGTAATGAGGTCGCGAATCTCGCGGGGCAGCTGCCTCATCTTCTCCTTCACTTCGGCCGGGGAGTGGCCGAGCTCTCGCAGTATATGCCTACCGGCCTGGGAGGTCGAAAGGCGCGCGATCTGGGCTCGCTCCTGCGCTTCGGCAATCTCCTCCAACGTATTGTGTACTCCGAGCTGCAGTAGGCGCTCGGTGCGTGTCCTGATCGGGATACCGAGGGCCCGCTTAGTGATCTTCCTGAGCAGGACGTTGAGCTTGTCGCGCTCGGCACGCTGCCAGTTGTGCATGGCCGCGACATACGAAAAGTGGCAGAGCACGAAGGCGTTGACCAGGCGGATGAGGTTGTCTTCCTTGAGGCCGTGATGACGGTTGGCCACCCGCCGGACCAGCCGAACCGCGTTATCCGTCTTAGTTGCAAGCTTGAGTATAGTCTTGGCGTTGGAACCGTTGGACGCGATGGTCATGCCAAGGACCCGAATGGAGTCGACTCTGGGTATTGCGGCGCCGTCTCCGGTGAGGAGCTTGATCTCACTCTCCGTGATCGGTTTCCAGCCCTTGGGCTTGGGTCCCCGCCTAGTGGGTTGGTAGAGGAGGAGCTCGGACTTGCTTGGGGAACACCTCAGGCCCGTGGGGCGGAGGTAATCTTCGGTGGTGTCTATGGCTTCCTGCAGGGCGTGCTCGACCTGCCCGTCGCTGCCGCCCGAGCACCAAATGGTGATATCGTCGGCGTAAATCGTGTGGTTAATGTCCTCGATGCGCGAGAGCCTCTTGGTAACCTGGTACAATCCGCCGTGGTGGATCGGCCATGAAACGGACGTACCTTGTTTTAGAAATGAAATTGCTGACATTCTGAAGATGTTTAGGAATAGATAGTTGATCGAGGCACGCGTGCCGCGCGTTCATTTCGTATTTGCGCGGCGTTCGCGTGATACAAGGTGGACGAATAAAATATATCCACGTCGGATGGCTTTCGCCTTCGAGTCGTCAAGGCGAATATGCGTAAGGGACGGTGTGAGTTTCATTTCTTGAAGGTGAAGCTTAGTTCCTCGCTATAACTCTGCAGGTGCGACCCTATTCTCCCTCAGATGGCGTTCTTGCAGCCGTGAGTCGGGAAGTCATATTAGCATAGTGAGATGCAAGAAAACCCGTTAGCTATTCAAAGAAGGCGGAACTGTGCACGGAAAGTGTGAATGCCATTATTACTCGAAAAACCGGCTGGTGTACACGTTCACTTGTGTACAGTCTGTTCAGTGATTTGGCCTTTTGCTTGACCATCGTGCCACCGTTATACCTACGAGCTCACTGACGCCGTATCATCGCGCTTTGTCGGTGAAAAGCTGTAGAAATGTGTCCAAGACATCGTTGAAAGCTGTGCGTTGATATGGGGGGAAGAAACGACTGCACGGTCGCCGTGATATGAACTACCATAACTGGTACAGCGCATGCATTACGGAAGTGTGATACGCTATGCCTGTGGTCGAGTACGACCACTGAACTCGCCCAATCATCAACACTTGTGATAAATTGCTCGTAGTCCTAGCTATGGTAGCTAAAGTGTGGCCGGCGGATTCACTGCAGTTCGGGACATCGCCTGCAGCAGTATCTATTCGCATTTTTTTATCATCCATTTGCACAAACCCATCATATGAGTAACTGCATGTTTTGCTTCTATTGCGCAATACCTATACTCTGTTCCAGAAGTTCCGTGCAGCACTGTGGAAGCTACATGCCTTCTCAACCAATCAGGAGGGCGAACACATCTAAGTGTATATATATCCTTCCGCGCCCTGTCGTCTGCTAGCGGCGAGCGCTGCAGCGAAAGCGGCAAGAGCCTCTCGGGACACTGTGCAACTGCGCAGTGAGATGAACTGTAATTGTGAAAGCGGTTAAATATTCTCGGCACCGTAAAAGCGCGCGTCTTCGAGATACTTGCACGTAGACATTTGAGGGATAGGGTTCAGTGGCTCATGTTTCGGGGGAAAGCGCCGCACTAGCCAAATTGAATATGAAAGCACCACGCTTCATCAGATTTCGTATACGCATGCCTTAACGCACTGTCCCGAACACATTTAGAGCCAACTGCTTCGCTCCCTTGTCGTAAAAGCTGATCCGGGAGCGATATCGCACAGGTGAACCAGGCGCCGCCATTTTGACTAAGGAGTGACCAAATCTGCCACCGCGGACTAATCACAACCCAAGACTGGATCCTCCGCGGCGCTGTGGACGCTCGGGCTGTGCGGACTACTCATAAAAGTTTAGACAGTGTCGTACCATTCCTTCGTACTTTATAAGTAAAAACATAACACATACGAGCCACAACAGCGTTATTTCTTTCGTCATTTGCATGTTATAATACGTACAAGCAAGAACTCTTTCTTGAGTATCATGGAGCCACAAAAATTGTTTTATACAGAAAATGCGACAAGATCGCCATACAAATCACAGCTACAACACGCAGAGAAGCCTTCAAGTAAAAATCCTCCGACGAGACCGCTTGCAAAAGTCATGAGGACAAACAACGGGCTACGTATATGGGGCACTACATCTCGCTTCGCAACAACCTGCGCTAGAGGGTCGTGTAGCCTTGGCTCTGCTGCACGGAACTTCTGGAACAGAGTATAGCACAACATTTAAATCGCATGCTCATCGCAAACTACACAAAAGTGCTCAGCAACGTCTACGCTGCGTTGCTATGCCAGAAGGCGTACGATGAAATAACGGCCTCGACGGACGCATATTGATGGTGGCAAACTTTTCGTGGTTTATTCTAGGCCATGCGCCTCCCTCTTTTTCAATAAAGGACTTTCCATCCATTCTCGGTTACAGAAACGCAGCTAAACAAGATTATTCCGGCGTTTCCTTACCTCATTTTACGGCGTGCAATGAGACGTACTACATGGAAGCATCCCACATGTAAGCGTCCGGACAAAAAAAAGTCATCCACCATTTTTTTTTTTCACAAGAACTGCGACGTTGAACGTAGCGTCGCAGGGGACGTGCACGAGGCAAGCAGCTGCAAAGCGCGTCTGAACCGGCCCAAACCGGCGCGAACTGGCTCCACGACTAGAAAAAAGCGCAGCAACGCCACCAGTGGCGTCTACCGGCGTTTGCTTCAACCGGCCTCCCTGCCTCCTGGACGCGTCACTAAGAGATTATTCTAGTACACTATTCTAGTACACTATAAGCCTGGGTTACAACCTAGGTTCGCAATATGGCGAGGCTCGAGCCATCCATCATCATCATCATCATCATCATCGCGGTCTTTCTCTCTCGCTATCTCTAGCAGACGACGCGTGAATCGCAGACGACACGCTGGGGACCGAAGGAGCTGTTGCGAGCAGACGATTACAGCGACGCCAAGTGTGAAGAAAAAAAAGAAAGAAATGCGCAAAGAAAGGCCTGGCACGAAACAGACGGAGAGACGGCTGTTCGGCACGGGGACGGGCAGAGACGGATCAGAAAGGAAAACAAAGGAGGCAATAATGAATAGGTTATCCCCGCGTAGAGGGTAAATAAATCTCTCGTTTCCCGCCGTGTGGTCAACACGACGGCGATATTGGGGTCAGCGGAGAGAACGGCGGTCCCGGTGCGCGCTCGATCCGCCGTGTGCACAGGGGTGGTGCGGAGCGGGTGAACGACAGACGATTCCGTGTCAACACGCACACACACACTCTCTCTCGTTTGTTTGTGCTCGAACCGAGCCCCGGTAGACTGCCACTAGATGTCACCGTCGTCGCCGCAGCTATTCTTTGCACACGCACGCAGTCAAGAAAGAGAGAGATATAAAGGTTGGAACAGATTGCGACAAACGCGTAGACGGATGAACCGAGAAATCAAAGAAGTTCGGTGAAAGAGGTTGAGAGGAGGAGGAGGGAATTGATTTACTGCGGGTTATCGCCATCCCGGCGCGACACGCGCAGTGCTGGTCGCCCCCCCCCCCTCCTTTTGTCGGGTTGCCTCGTAATAGCCGCTAAATTGAGCCTCGAAACGCGATGCTAAAAGAACGGCGAGAGACGAAGAAGCCATGGCCGCTGCAGTCATTCATCGAGGAGGAGGGGGATTTGGGAAAATGGGGAAAGAGAGCGCGACGGTGTGGGCAAGCGGTGACAGGGGGGCTGGCTCTCCTCGCTAGCTGCGGCTTTGCGTACGAGTACGGCGGTGCGACAGGGCGAGATCCGAGACGAAACTTTGGCTTCTAAGCGAAAAGGGAAAAAAAAAGGGGAAGCGAGGAGTTCGTGCGCTGTCGCAAAGGAAACGAAAGAAAGAAGAGACACGAAGGCGGGGGAGAAAGCGCGCCCGAACAATAATAAAGCAAGAAATCAGCGCCGACATTGATCGAAGCCGGGGCTGAACGGCGGGCTGGTATTGCTTTCGTTTCAGACACCGCGAAAAAAAGAAAGACTGCTGGCAAGAGGGGGAGCTGCGCTAGTGCGCCTGTAAAGGGTGCTTCGCTTCGCGAAACCATGTAATGCGGCAAAACCGAAGCGAGTTTCGGAAGGAGGGGGGGAAAGGCTGTATTGTTGGAAAGCGAGCGATCGGGGCGGCGGGGTCGCCGCAACTATCGCGTCGTTATCGCAGAGCTGGTAGAAGAGAGGTGGGAAGGTATAAAATCGGGTCAGAGGTAACTAACATGCAGGAAAAATAAAACAAAGAGCCAACAAAATGATAGGTGGAAAGGAAGTGCCGGGTAGAGAGGCATAGAGCAAGAGATAACAAATTAACTTTATGTAGAACGCATTAATGGAACGAGAAAGAAGCGTTGACGAGTAGCAGAGATTGTGTTACGTGGCGTCGAGATAACGGACAAGCTGTCGTAGGTCTCATCGAGTCCCGACTTGCACGGATCGTGCGAGGATAATGTTGGGGGTATAAAAGAACGTTTATTGATTTCGCTCGTCGTGACTGTGTATGGGTGGCAATGCTGCCTTTCAGCCGATGTTTACCAGTGGCATCTGCAAGTGCTCGAGTGGACGTTGAGAGTGTGGGTACCAAGGAGGTTAAAACAAGGAGTTTTTTAAACCTTGGCGGATGTTATTTTTTTTTTAAATTCCATGTTCCCGCTATTGTCTTTCTTTTTTTTAGGAGTTAGTCGATACAATACGTCGTGGTGGCGCGGTAGCGCTCGAAATTGAGCGCTTAAGACGGATTTCTTTCTTTCTTTCTCTCTTTCTTTCTTTCTTTCTTTCTTTCTTTCTTTCTTTCTTTCTTTCTTTCTTTCTTTCTTTCTTTCTTTCTTTCTTTCTTTCTTTCTTTTGAACATTTATATCGCGGTAGAAGGCTGCACCTAATCTTTGGACGACAGAAAGTTCAGCTGGTCGGTACTGATTCACGATAGGCTTTGTTCACGAGGCTTGGCGTGCTGCCACGGACACGAGAGAAGAGATCGAGACAACACAAACGCCTACTAACGACTGACAAGGCGCACTGCGGCGGGATAGAAAATAGATACAGAGACTTATCTGCGCACGCGCAGGTACGGAGCGCCAGATGTTAATTCTGGACACACGTGGAAGGTCCCCGCGAGCGATAATTTTAGTCGGATATAACTTTAGAAGTCCGCGGCATTTCCTCCCCAAGAGCAGATGCACGCAAGCCCCCACCAATGGGCGCGCGCTGCAGGCTGACGTCACGAGCCGGACGGCCTGTGACCCCGCCTTCGGAGAACATTGCCGAGTGCATGAGCGGGAAAATTTGTTTAATCGCGTAGGCGATCGGCGGACTCGTTTCGGTCATCTACGCGGGGCGGGGCCTCTCCGGACGTCTTAAGAAAGAAGGAAGATGACTTTTAAGGGCTCGTTTTTCTTTGTTAGACGCAGTATTAATGAGAACTAACAGACAGTAATGCCAAGGAAATTATAGCGGCTGATATTTGAAGTAATGAGGACGTAAATGTGAAGAAAGTAAAGTGGACGAAAACATACCTTGCCGCCGGCAGGGACCGAACCTGCGACCTTCGATTAACGCGTCCCTTTATGCAAATTAATCGACGGCTAGCACACGGCGGCCAACGTGTGCCGGATTAACGGGATGCGCTTCATATATCCGCATGCAGATGCGCAGATAATTTTTGTTTCTGTATTCTTTCACGGCACATTGCGCCTTTTCAGTTGATAGTCGGCGTTTGCATGGGTTGCCTTGCTCTCATCTACTGCGTGCGCGTCGGCACGCCTACTCCAGTTTACCTAATCTTTGCGCCGCACGATTCCCTCTTTCCCGAAGCCCCTTGAACGAGGCGTGTATCTTTCTTATGGCATGCCATCTTAATGGAATCCAGCAGACAATGAAGCCAATGAATGTATAGGGCACGTTAATTGCAACGTTTTGAGTGCATTCCTGTAAATTACATGAAGAAACGAAAGAAGGGGAATTTTAAGGGCTCGTCTTTTTTTGGTAGACACAACATTAATTACACAAATGCTCATAGGTGTTCTAATACGCAACACAAGTTCCAATAGATGTGAAGAAAGTAAATTAAACGGACGGAAAGACAACTTGCCGCCGGCAGGGACCGAACCTGCAACCTTCGATTCATCCGACGGTTTCTTCCTTACAGACTGGCTATGTGTACTTGGTGTACGGACTACACGGATCGGCACATATCTGCGAGAGGCTTCTCTTATTCCTTTGTAATTGCTGTTGTTGCGTAGCGTTAAGTTTGGATGTTTTTCTTTCCTAGAGCACGAGGCCGCTGCGCGATACAGCAGTCAGGCGACGTACAGCGAAGTGAGGATGGAGATATTAATCTATTACATGCTCTCGGTCGTTGACCTTCAAATTGCGTCACACGGGCCTAGCCAATGAAAGATTTGAACGTCGGGCTGGGACGACGTAAATCGTCAGTGATCCTACGGCAGTTTTGTTATGTATCAGGAAAGAAACCGCTTGCGTAAATTCTTGGATGGACCATCCTATCCTAATGCATCTCTCTAGCACGCACACGCGCTCTCTCTCTCTCTCTCTTCTGGACTCACAGTGCCAATGAATTCAGCGGGGCATCGTCCCCGAATGCGAAATCGTCTTTCTCGGGATCCCGTTAAGAGAGGCATTTGCTGTCGTCGGTCTAGATAGCGAGTTGTCGCGTTCTTTTTTTTTTTTTTTTCGCGAAATCGACCGCGACACGTCGTCGGCTGGGTCGCGCACTGTGCGTGACTGCGCCGCAAGATATGGCGCCCAGGACGCTTCGTTCGCGCACTCTTCTGTGGTCACCGCAAAATTTGTGAGGGAAGCTTTCTTTCCTTCTTTCTTTCTTTCTTTCTTTCCTTCTTTCTTTCTTTCTTTCTTTCTTTCTTTCTTTCTTTCTTTCTTTCTTTCTTTCTTTCTTTCTTTCTCATTACGCAATGATGCCTCCCAACTTTGTCCTCCTTCCATGCCTGCAATCGAGCCTTCATCCACGTGCTTAGTAGCGCTACACTTCTGTTGCTGTGGGCAACAACGACGGCCGTGTGTGAAACAATGAAGGGCAACAATGAAATGCAATAATGAAATGCGGCAACGCGATATCACTAGTGACATCGATAAAAGGTCAGGTTGCCGTATCGGAAACGGCCGATCACCGACAAGCCCACTATCGAGAAGAGCATCAGTTGTCGGAAAACGGCGCGTACAAATGCGCATGCAACCGGAGCACCTTCGAGAGCCTGTCTGTGTTATACGTACACCCCGCATTTCCGTACACTCGCCGGCGCCGAGGAGGAGGAGGAGAACAACTTTATTCGACCGAGGAATTCGGAGCAGGCAGGCCCCCGCACGACCCCGTTGCGCTCAAGCGTTCATTCGGTGCTGGTCCACGACGCTGGCAGCCCGGTCGGCAGCCATAGTGCCCGATTTTCCGTGCGCTTTGCTGCCGCCGCCGAAACCTATAACTGATAGAGGATTCGCCTAAAAGAGGCAGATTCCTCGTGCGCAATTTCGGAGTGGCTGGATCAATCTTATGGCCAATTTGTATTTCTTTTTTTTTTTTTTCAGAACGTGTCACCAAGAAGGTTACGAAACCGTCTCGATGCACGTCCACACGCACACGGCTGAATATCCTGGATTAATTCTTGCGTTTAGTTAGGGTGTTCTTCGATCGAACCCGCTGAGAATAACGTCATGCACTGCCCCTAAGACTCCGAAGGGCTTTTAGCCTTGGCGTGTTGGTTGGTTGGTTGTTCCTCAGAAATGTACTAGATATAGATCCTAAAATATTCGGCTCACACTCACACATCGGCCAAGAATCGCGTGATATAGATAGACCGTTTAAAATATGGAAAATCAAATAATAATAAAAAGAAATTCTAAAGAGGGCAGTAAACAAGCGCGGACACAAGGGGCGACAACACAGGCGCTTCTGTCGTCGCCTTCGCCTCTCGTGTCTGTGCTTGCCAAGTGCTCCCTTTAGAATGTCGTGCCAACTCGCCCAGCAATAAGTTCCTCTAAAAAGATAAACTAATTTCTTTTTCTTTCTCATCTTCTTCCGCTCCTTCTCTTCCTCCTAACACGTCGTTCAGTAGCAGCGACGTGTTAAGGTATTATGTAAAGGTAGCACTGCGTAGTGCGGTTCCATACCCCTCCGTAATAAATCCCGCGAAACGTTACCTCGTTCCAGAACGCAGGCTTTCGTTTTCTTTGTTTTTATTGTACATAATATTGCACACGCTCACACGGCGTTTCTCTTGTCCTTTCGTAACGTGGTGAGAGACACATTTTCGCTCGAGCCACGCGCAGAGTAATGCGTTCGTGTGAGAAAGCTATAAGCATAACGCGGCAGGGACGCGGCGACAGTTCTGACGCTCAAAAAAGAAAGAAAGAAAAGAGAAATAGCTCGACTCGCCGCGCGAAGAATGCAATATCGGACGTCAGGAGGAGGACGGCGTGTACTCGTAATCTGTCCCCCACTTTGCGCTGCCACGATGAATGCCGCCGGTTTTCTTTCTTTTTTCTTTTCTTTTCCTCGTTCGTGTGGTCCCCGTCGTCTCTTTGCAACTCGTCGACAGCGTTATATATGTTCCTCGGACGCTTTCCTCAATTCTCCCTGCACTGTCGTGTCTTTATTTCTTTGTCTATATTTTTTTTTTCTTGCTTTCAGTCGCTTCTAGAAACGCCGTTTCGTTTTCTCATACTGCGTGGAGGATGTACTCGCGTCGTTGCTTCTAAAAATCGCACTATAGCGCGGCTGCCCACTGGTGTCCCTCTTTTTAAAAAATATTTTTGTTGTTCTTCACCTCATAAGCTGGAAGGTATTGATTTACCGAGTTATGGTTTCTGACGATCAGCGGTAACAGAGCGAACACGCACATAGACAAAAAAAAAGAAAATCGCAGACACCATATATAGTTCTCTTAACGTGACCGCCTTTCAGTGCGCATTCCCCGCGTCAAGTTCGTGGACGACGACTCTATTGATTCCTCGGCTTTGGCAGAACACACACACACACACACACACACACACACACACACACACACACACACACACACACACACACACACACACACACACACACACACACACACACACACACACACGCACGCACGCACACACACACACACGCACACGCACACGCACACACATACACACACACACACACACACTGCCGGCGGCAAGTTATCTTTTCGTCCACTTTACTTTCTTCACATTTATATTCTAATTACTAGAAATAACACCCCCTCTACTTTCCTTGGCATTGTTGTCTGTTAGTTCTCATTAATATTGTGTCTAACAAAGAAAAACGAGCCCTTATCTACTTTCCTAAATGCGGAAGAGTAACTTAGGTTGCCGCAAGTGTAAAACTAGACGCGCCTTCACAAAACAACTGTTTCTTTTGTCGACGTTTCCAACCCCGTCTTCTTCAGTAATTCGTGCTGTAAACCCTGTAAGGGCCTTACAGAGGCGGAGGAACGCGGGCTCCTCAGCCTTTACACCAAAGCACAGCTGTGCCCGGCAGTTTTAAAACATTTTGATCCTTCGTGTAGAGGAAAATGCCCGCACTGTGCGGAGAACGTCTTCGGACATCTTCCACGTGGCGCGGGCATGCCAGTCAACCCCGAAGCTCGCCCCAAAACCAAGCCCCACCCGCGAGGGCTGGGAGGCAGCCCTGCTCGGCTGTTCCGACCTGGCGAGCCAGAAGGCCCTGGTCGACCGAGCTCGAGTCGCGGCGGTCGCCAATGGATTACCGTAATGAGGAGCCCGCCTAGTGGTGGTGAGGGTTGGCCCCCTCCGGACCACGTCGCACTTGTATATACCTGTAATAAAGTCTTAGCATCTTGAATTGGGCTGGTTGGTACATACTTAGTAAAGTATTTCTATAATAAAGTCTTCTCCTCCTCCTCCAAGACGTAACAAGAGAAGAGGGGAAAGGACGAAAAGGAAGGGAAAGAGGAACTTAAGAAAGAAGAAATAAAAAGGAACAGGATGTCAAGAGGGTCGGTCAGAACGATTTTGCTTAACGCGAACATTGTGTTAGGTAGCTTAAGAAGCGGGGCTCTATTTTGACAACAATGCAGACTCCACGCCCCCACTGAACCCACGCGTCTAGTATTGCACCTTCCGGTGTAGGGCCAGGGGCGGCTTTTTTAACGTCCATCCTCGACGTTTACTGTGTTCAACTGGGAGAAAAATGAATTGGTGGGGTAAGGGCTGGGGCTTTCTGTGCATGCTTTTACGTGTTGGCGGGGCTACAAGATCTGAAGGAGCCGGTAATGTGTCCCCGCCGTCAATATTCATCGTATGCATTGGCTCTTGTACTGAAAGGACGAGGGGTGTAAAGGAAAAAGACCGAGCAAAAGCTTGTTAGTGTAATGACAGTTAGAGTACAGTACCATTACTGTCATGTACAGTAATGTACAGTACAGTACCATTACTGTCATAGTCATGGTCATCCCTATATTCTGCTTCTTTTTCGTGATTGAGCCTGAGCAGTGCCCATATAGAATAAGTGGATCTGCTACCGTTGTCTGGTCCGATTGATATACGTATATTTTAACGGAAACATTCCAGGCTAAGGCTATATATAGTCGCGCGTCCATGCGCCGAAGTGTTTGCGAATTCGAAGCTTTTCATAGCGATGCCGTATCGTCTGACTCTCAGCGTTGCGGAAACAACGGCAAAACTAACCTCGATTGCTGCGTAAACCAAACGCTGCGCTCTAGCCGGGTTGGTAATCTGGGATCGACTCTAACAACATCGGTCTTTTTGTTGTTGTTTTTGTTTTCTGTCTTTCGGCCATCGGGTGCAATTGACGTATACGGCGCTGTTCTGACTCCTCGACATGAGTTTGTGCACAGAGGCTCCCGGCAGATGACGCTGTTAGTGTTACCGACACAGTTTTTATGTATATTTTCATTCGTTTCTTTCCGAACGGGTCGTACGCGAATTTTCTGTATGATTTATCTGCATCGCGTTTCATCCGTGTTTTTTTAGAGCGCAATTCTTAGCGCCCGTTCCTGCGTTGAGCGGAGTCGCCGTCCGACAGACATGTAAAAATGAAATGAGAAAAGCGCGGTGAGACAGCCAGGCGAGCGTCGGAAAGCCATAGAGTTCTTCACAGGGAAATGCTTGGGAATGACGGTTTATTGGCATCTTCATGAAATCGCCTCGGTGCGCACCGGGGCACCAAGGCGCTACGATGATTGGACGAAACGGTGCACCGGGGCGCCCCGGTGCGATTTCATGAAGATGACATATGTGAGCTTCGGGCTTGGCTCGGATTGGTGTCGTTCACGAAGAGCCCGGGCACCTCGAAGACGCGTCTGCAGCTTCAACGCGTTCCTAGCGTCAAAGTAGTCGATTTCGTACTGAAGGAGCGCGCAGTAAGCTATTTCTTTTTTTATCATTGCACAGAAACGAGGTTTATTTAACTTCGGAAACTGATGCGTTGATGCACAATTTTACGCAATGTAAAAAGTAACGAAGGGCCGCTAAACATGGAAGGCAGACGACAAAGCCAGCGTTCACTCTGCGACTGCTCGTCGTCTCTTTCTTTCGTTGTTTGGTTATGCCGTACAGGTGGGTGGACTTTTATTCTAGAATATAATACGCGTAAATTAGATCTATTTATAAAAGTTTTGTTTTAGAGAAGCTTTCTTTGCGCAGTTGTATCCGCGTTTTGGCCGAAGCCTCGCTCAACACCAGCCAACACAAGCCTCGCAGACACGTATACCGTCATTCCCATCGCGGCAACGGCGTCTCTTAAGAAATTCGCGTAGACGGTGACGCCAGATTTCCCTCTAGGTATTATTGTGAGAAACTCTATGCGGAGAGGTATCTTTCCATTTGGATGGATGCTATTAGCGAGGCTTGGGCTAAAGCCGCCACCTCGCGGTGTGTTAAAGCGTGGACCAAATTACACTTCTCCTATTGGAAACGCGCCAAATGGGACGTCGTAGCAACGGCGCGTTGCCGGAGCTAATTGCCGGGGCAACGAAGCTTTTTTTTTTTTCGGTTCTTTTTCGAGCCAGGTTGCATACATGTCAAAGCCCTGGTTCAAGGGGCGCTCATAGCATCCATCCGTCCATGCAAGAGCACTGTGAGAGGAAAGTGTGAAAGATAAAAGGCCCGTTCATGTAACCTCCATTATGTGTATGGCGGTAGCTCAGTGGGCTAAACGCCCGCCAGCCATTGTCGCGGAACGAGAGGGCGTAGGTTCGACTCCTGTCAACGGAACTTCTTGGTTTTTTTCTTTGCCATCCGATGGCGTTCATTTTGCTGGCGAATTTCCGTGCCGGAAATACGTCATGAAAGCCTTGGTGGGCCCAGGCACAAAACACTTTCGTGTTAAAGAATACCCAGCATCGAATGGGATTTGAATCTGGGCCCTCTGCGTGGCAGTCCACTATTCTACCACAGAATCACGCTGGTGCTTGAAACTCACTTGCAAAAAGACCCTATACAGGCGTCATGCCGGGCAAGGAATTACGTTAACCCTTTGCAAGTCTGCTTATATTTTTGACACGATCATACGAAACCAGCTGCGGTATATTTATATAAGCTACAAAGAAATATTGTAAAACAAATTTCATCAAAATCAAGCCAGTAGTTTACTGAAAAAAAGTGGGAAAACATTGTCGCACTGTCTCATGAAGTCACCATCTAGCGATTTCATCAACGGGTATTTGGGAGGGAAACGGCCGAAGCTAGTGGCACAGGGTATCACTTCTCAAGTTGTGCTATGGGAAGTTGTGCGGACCTCGTTTCCGGCAGTAGAACACCACCTGCACCTGCGCCTCTTGTGAGTCGTCATAGCGCTGTGGTCTATTCCTGTAAAGCTTACTTCACCGCATGCACCAACCAATTTTTTTGTCTTTGGCTGTTGAAATTGTCGAGTAGAGCTGTTGTCCCTGAATATATGCGTCTACTTTTCAAGAGGAATATGATATCGAGAAAAATATTTCGACGTGGCAATATCGCAGCGGATTGTTTCGATGCATTTTGTCGGCCAAGTTATTCCGCAAACTTACAAAAACACGTGATGACTGGAAGCTAAAATCACCTCTCTGAAAAACCAGGAAAGGAGGAAATTATCCGGTATTTTGATTGGCAGGTTCCTTCTATCTGAAGAAGAAAATTCAGAGGCTATCATGAAAAACTGACCGACATTCAACGTCACTGTAACACTACTTCCACCCTTTGAAAACGTGGTAAAAGAATTTTCCTCGGGATTACGAAGACTTGGGTAAGATATGAGTGACTTATCGTTGCGCTAACTGCAACGGGTGATGTGTGAGAAAATTTTTCCTGCAGACGCAGAAGTGGGACTTATGCGTCCCGCTGTCGCACAAAGGGTTAACCAATGCAATATATAGCGTGGCAGAAGAGTAAAATAACAATCGGCCATCACACAATGCTAATTGCGCAACGAGTGTGTGGTTTAATGCTTCCCACCCACTGCAAAGTGCTCAGCCACAATTCTTTATCGTCATCAGCCACATGCAGCATCAACTAAGTGCACATCATACCTTACAGATGTGTAGCGGGTACCTCGCTTATCCGCACAAAGAGGAATAATGACGTAGTGGGTGCTGTCCTACTTCGGAACAGTTACGATTTATGGCGTATTCGATACCTAGCGGAAAGCGAAAACTTCAGACAAAGTTGGCCTTGCCCCAACAGGAAGCTGCGCTCAGAAATCGCATTAGGCAGTACAGTAATCGTTGGTGAATTTCTTGTTTTGGTAATTAGTTTTGTTACCTTAAATCTTTGTGTTCACTTAATAATTGTTAATACCCTACTGAGACATACCATGCCATTCCAATAATTCCATATGTTTCTGTAAGATTATTACGGAGATA
>NC_051186.1:133081637-133314136 GCF_013339695.2 Rhipicephalus sanguineus
CGCCGCCGTATCCTCTCTCCGCGCATCCGAGGCTGTTCAACCTCAACGGGGGGATCCGTGTCTCCACCCTCTGCTCGCTGGCCGGGGCTGTCAGTTGACGCTGCTGAACAATAGTAAAAACACGTGGGATCTTGTAGGCTTTACGAACAAAGGACATAGTAGCAAGGCATGGGCGAATATTTGAGCGCTTCAACCTGAATTTAACTTATTCGAAATTTCGAAGTATTCGAAATCAATGAATAAACGTAATTTGACCGCATGTACACCCCTGTAAAAGTGGTTTTACTGCAGTGTGGTGCTGCTGTGCCATGAAGGAAAATCCAGACTGCCACGAACCCACACTTCAAGGGTAAATTGTACATGTTACCTGCATCTCGATTAATTATTTTTTAATGTTGGAAAGCGTGTTACACAGGCTTATATGCACTAAGTACAGCAAATGTTAAAACGTAACATACTATAAACTGTGATATGTGATGTACTGTTACATATACTGTTAAAACTATTTGATTCAAAATTATTCTACCACATCACTATTCACTTTAAACCGCAAATTTACTACTCGTCCATCCCTACAAAGTACACAGCAGCACAAAATAAACATGCACACCTTTATTGCACCTTCTTTACAAGGGATCTCAAATGCGGCCCGCGAACCTCTTGCTTGCAGCCCACTGCTCGCACATGATTGTCTTCGTCCCACATTTTTTAATTTTCTTAGTATGTATGTTCATGACCTACACAGGCATGACTGGTCTAAGACGTTTTCATGAGGCACCCCCTGTGGTCACCATGTGTTGATACTTAACCGTGGAACAACAACTCTGTATTTCAGAATCAGTGTCCAGATTTTAGTCATTTTGGAGATTGGTATCAACATGTTGTCGGAATCCTGGCGCCAAATCTCCTTCACAAATGACCCGTATATGAGATATGTGAAAGGATATGTGCGACAACGTTTGCTGACAATCTGCACAACCGACCCCCCCTCCCCCTGCTCCTACCTTCACTGTCCTAGCCCTTGTGGCTCACTGCGGCCCTCTGGCTGAGGCGAGTTTGAGACCCCTGTTCTATACAATAAGCCAGTTAGTGAAATTATCCAACGAATCAAACATTCCAACAAACACCTTGAAGAAATGAGTTCAGATGATCAAGAATATACAGAGCTAATAAAGTACACATGCCCCTGCTCGTTACTTGTCAGTGATGTATTACGCGTAGTCTGCACCAATACCATTAAAATCAGGAATTTGTGAAAGCTGTTACCTAAAGAGAAAAGAAAAGAAGAGATGTGATCACTAGATGCCAGATTTTTAGACGCTAAAAAAGCTCGTTTTAGGCGCCAGGAATAGGCAGGCAAAACAACGTTTTAGGCTTCTGAAATCGTAAATATCAGCACAATAAATTTTCACATATTAAAATAATTTCGAACGAAGACATGCTCGACCTCTATCTACGACAGGAAAGCAAAAATTTTATTGCTTAAGATGGCACAAGGGCGCCAACAGTTGAACATAGCCGTGCTTTGTCACAGTTCACAGAACATGGTCTCTCCCGTGTTCTGCACGGTGAGTCAAGTGTCCACTGTTGATTCAATACACTCCTGGACGTCTTCTCGGCATGAGTGAGAAGGGCAGAACAGGAGCAGGAACAGGAACAGGAGAACAGGGCAGAATAGCCTGATCGCTAAATGACCAGAAGGAACGGTTTCCTTCTATTGGCCGGGTCGAATCGCGTAGAGCCAATTTCTCCCCTGGCAGTGAACAACTGGCATAGCCAGGGGGGGAGTTCGGGGGTTCACCCCCCCCCTCCCCGAAGCTTTTCAGTTTTGCATGTGTATTATACACGCAAACATACAAACACACGCACAAACATACATAAAGTATGGTTGAACCCCCCCTCCGAAAATATCTCTGGCTACGCTAATGCAGTGAACACCTTACAAAGTAAATTACAAAAACAAAAGCAGCGTGCACATCCCATTTTTTCTTCTTTTTTTGTTCTTCACTCTCCTTTCCGCTGACGACTCTCCACGGTCTCGAATTTCTTACCACTCGCGCCATGTCTCTGCAGCGTCGAATGCTCGCTGGTGTGTCCCACTTCACAGCTGCTAGCGGTTGTTTCCAGGAGTTGGTTGAACTAGAGGACCAGGTTGAACCCGGTGGTGTAGCTACGGGGTGGCACACCGGGCCCGTGACCCCCCCTCCCCTGAAACTTTTTTCTACCAAGGGATACAAAGCACAATATGACACTCGACCACACTTGCCTGTCTGCACCCCATGTCGGATCAAGTGCACGACCCCACCCCCTCCCCCCCCCAAAAAATTCTGCCTACGCTGCTGGTTGAACTCCATAGTTCGGAACAGCCAATGTCGTGTGGTAACATGAAAAACGGCCTCAAACTGCTTCTGGGAGCGAAACCTGAGGCTTAACAGTGTTAATATAAGCGCCAATTTTGAAAATAGGCATCTATACACATTTGTAAACATTTAGGAACAAACGCCAAAAATAGGCATTTAAAGACACCTTAAAAACACTACAAAAGCACTTGTTAACCTCTAATTCATGCTCATATATCAAACTGGCGTGATAGGAGCGCAAGGAACAAAATAGGCATTTGCCTAAAATTCAGTCTCTAGTGATCACATGTGGAGCTAGCGTGATAAATCTGCAACTTGAATGCAGTGTCAAAGTTGAAATGAACACTCAAGTGATAAAAACATGCCTAAACTTTAACCCTTCTATAAGCATAACTTGTGTAGCGTGCATCATGTGTGTGGTACAGTGTTGCCGCCCATGTGTGGGAAACGGAACTTAGAAACAGTGGTGTTTGCAACATCTTCCAGTGGGTGTATCGCGACAATCACCACCTGTCTGACAACATGTTGCCGACGGTGGGACCTTTTCAGCTGCCGCCATACTGTTGCTCTGACGATGTACAGTCAAACCTCAATACACCAAATACAAATACAGTAGAACCCCGCTGTTACGTTCCTCACTGCTGCGTTTTCCCGGCTGTTACGTCGTTTTCCGCCGGTCCCGGCATAACTCCCATAGGATACAATGTATTGGGAACCCCGCTGTTACATCGTAACTGTCGGACCGTTCCCGTATGATACGTCGCGAAGTGCGCTCGGAGCCGACCGAGTGACTACCAAAGAGAGCGGCCATGGTGCATTTTCATGCAGCTTGGTCTCGTTTGACCGTAATATTAGGCGCATGAGAGGCGCAAGCAACAGAATCTTTCAATTGATGCAAACAAAAGCATGGCCTTCGAGATTCAAATTGCAAAGATGGCGTCTATGACGTAACTGCTCGCGAAAGCAAGGCCTTCGAGATTGGCATTTACTATTGACAAAAGCATAGCCTTTGAGATTTGTACTGCACAAACATGGCGTGTATGACGTAATTGCTTGCGAAAGCAAGGCCTTCGAGATTGGCATTCACTTCTGCCATCGCGTTGGCGTAGACTCATCATCATCGTTATTTGTCGGAGAACGGGAGGAGTTCGAGCTGGTTGGAGCTCGCACGGTCGTGCGTGCGGTTCGCGGTCGGACTCGCCGCGCCGGTCGTGATTGCGTGTGCTTAGTTCTTTCATGCCTACAGCTGTTGGTGTTAAAAAAATCACGTTGATAACATTTCTGTGGATGAGGCCGTCCTAAGCTCCGCGTTTCTATCCATCGACTAGATCGCGGCTGAGCGCGCCAATTTTCGTGCTGCTCGTAAGAATTGAAATAAAATTCTGTACTAAACATTTTGCCGTTTTTCCTGTTTTTCGGCTCTTACGTTTCCCGTCTCTTACGTTTATTTCCTACGGTCCCTTCAAAAACGTATCAGCGGGGTTCTACTGTATAATGAAGTAAAGGGCAGTCTTGCCACGAATACAAAATTTTTGTTTATAATACATTTTCGCATATAACAATCATTTTCGAGTCAGATGCGAGTTCATTACGATGAGGTTTGACCATTTCGGAAATGCGTGTAAAACACATGCCCTTTATGTTATGTCAGGACAGAACATAACCTGCTAGCCACAGGTTTTTACATGCTAGTAAAGCCCGATCTATTTCCCGTTCTCGCAAATTTGCTGGATATAAAAAGCCAAGCAACCTACGAAGAAGAGTGCAGCCTACCTGACGAGGCGTCACTCTGCGCACCCAGCTGGTTCTGGTTGGTGTAGAAGGGGTCCCGGTCGGCCATTGTCACCACACACCATGCCATGGCAGCTGTGCCAAAAGAAGAAAGACAAAACCGAGTGTAGGCCCCTTCTCTAAGAGATAAACAAGACATGCTACAAAATTTTAACACGAGCTCTAGGAAGCAACACTAATTTAGCTTAGACTGCTGCTCATCCGGAACAGCAACACTTGGCACATCCTATAATACAATACCGTATTTACTCGCATAATTTGCGCACTTTTTTTTCGCGAATTTGGAGCTCCAAAAAGGGGGTGCGCAAATTACGCGGAGATTTCACGAGCACATCTGAAATAACGCGCAATATATAGTCCTAACACGCGCAATATAATACATTAAAGAAGAAAATAAATTATAGCGCAAACGAAGGGTTTTTAACAGAATTAGCACGTACTTTAACCAACCAGATTCGGTCATGCACGGTCTAGTTAGAATCACTGATTGAGAAGTCCGACTGAGAATCATCGCCGCGGCCGCTGTCACCGCCCTCCCAAAGCGCGTCGTCCTTGGTTCCGTCAAGTGCGCTGAGGCGTCGTCTTGAAGCTCTTGGCAACAATGCTGGGAGTAACGAGGTGCCACGGCACGGCGATACCGGTGGGCCTAAGCTCTCGCACATATTTGAAAAGGTATTCTTCAACGGCAGGAAACTTTCCATGCTTCGGTCGATCCTCGGAACGGTCTCCTTCCCGGTCTTGTATTAAAAAAGCGAACTCTTCTGCGGCACGGTTCCCGTTTCCTTAGGCAAATTCTATAACAATGAGCTTGAAGAATTTTGCCGAATAGTTATTGTAGCCCAGCGCAAGAGAACAGTGAAAACGCAACTGGCTGATCGCAAAACCTAAACTTCCGAAATCACCGAAGGCTGCGTCGCAGCGCGGACGCAGAGGAGGAGGGTCAGCGAGGGGAAATGTTGGCGCGACTGGCCCTCGCACGCCTCCGATGCAGAAAGTAGTCCGTGCCGTGTCGCGTGCATGCATTCTCACGGCGGGAGAACGCTCGAACAGTTCCGACAACCCGTGAACAGGTTTGGGTGTTTGGGTACGGTTGGTACGGTCTCGATGGTTTCCGGAGAATAGAACGAAGTAATCGGAAGAAGGGACTTCGCACTCGCGGCCTGTCTTGTGTATGACTGCGCTCGCCTGCTCGGTGAGGGCCGCGGGGGCGCTGGCGCGGCCGTTCAAAGTTTCCCCGTGCGCGCGGGCCGGCGAGCTGGCTCGAGCGGGGCGGGGAGCGCAAAATATGCGAGTAAATATTTTTTTTTAGCAAAGCTGGCTAAATATTAGGGGTGCGCAAATTATGCGAGGGCGCAAATTATGCGGGTAGATACGGTAGACTCTTTTCATAATTGTAAAGCTACCTTTCCTGTGATGCAGTTAGCTCAACTAATAGTGGCTAGTCACTTTTGCAAACAGTGTGTTCAAGCGCAGTTTGCTTGCGCTATGAAGTGGAAAACATATACTCAGCTGTGTTGATATAGACACGCATAATAGAAAAGCCCGCCAGCATGTGCGACTAGGACCTCATCTCTACTTGAAGGACAATAGGTGCCGCCATTAGTTGGGTGAATGTGCAGCGCAGGGAAGTGCACTTGTGGATTACGAAAAGGGTCTATTAGATACTGAAGAACACTGACTGGTCGTGCGGAGAGCCACTCACAGGAGTAGATGAGTGCGGGGAAGATGGGCTCGTTGCGCTCCTGAGCCGTCTCGACGAGGATCCGCAGGGGTCCCTTGGGGCACAGCACGGCAATCAAGTCTGCAGGGAGTAGGTCAAAGTTCATCTTCCGGTTCGCAGTGGTCGCAAACCAAGGAGAATGTAGCCAAAAATGGTTGCACACTGCCTGACCACCACTAATTCTGAAAGGCAATCTACACTAGTAAGCTAGAGTGATGAAGGCACAAAATTTCTCACAATAGTAATACCTAGGCAAAAACCCTGTGCCACTGTCTGTGAGTTTCCCGAGGAGTGCTATGCCCTCATAGAAATGGCTGTATATCAAATGGCTGTACACATGTAAATGGCTGTACACAAAGCAAAATTTTCAGAACAGGTTTTTATTCACCCGTATTACATTATTTGATCAAGCTATAATATTAATTCTTATGAGCGCATGAGTGTGAAACCTCTGTGACACGCAAGGCTGGACAGTAAAGAAATACCTTGTGTGTGAGATAGGCCATTACTGAAACGCAGGGGATAACCACAAAGAGAGAGCGAGAGGAGCAGAGGAAGGGTAAATGAAAGCCTGGGAGGTTAACCAAGTCTGAGCTCGGCTGGCTACCCTACACTGTCAATGCTACTGCCAGAGTAACAGTTCCAAGCTCGATGTCTCAGGCCGTCAATCAGTCTGGTAGCTTTCAAAAATCGCAGCAGTGCTTTTGCTGCCTTTTGTAGCTGTGGCACGCAGGACCGCAGTCCTGCGTCATGGTGAGAGGTTTTCTCTTTAGCTGCTCTACGGCTGTGTGCAGAGGCCCTTTCCCAAAGGCCGGCAAGTACAGCAGAATGTCGGTAAACGGAAGTTGTTGAAACGGAATTCTTGCTCAAGTAAAACGACTGCCTCTAATTTTGTTAGTTTTGTAGTTGACTGCCACACTTGTGTCCATCCCTTCGTAAACGAAACTCCCATTGAATAGATCATGCAGTCAAACCCACATACAGCAGAACCCCGCTGATACGTTTTTGAAGGGACCGTAGAAAATAAACATAAGAGACGGGAAACGCAAGAGCCGAAAAACAGGAAAAAAGACAAAATATTTAGTGGTACAGAATTTTATTTCAATGCTTACGAGCAGCATGAAAATTGGCGCGCTCAGCCACGATCTAGTGGACGGATAGAAACGCGGAGCTGGGGACGGCCTCATCCACAGAAATGTAATCAACGTGTGTGATGTTTTTAACACCGGCAGCTGTAGGCATGTGAGAACTAAGCACACGCAATCACGACCAGCGCGGCCAGTCCAACCGCGAACCGCGCACACGACCATGCGAGCTCCAACCAGCGCGGCGAGTCCGACCACGAACCGCGCACACCACCATGCGAGCTCCAACCAGATCGAACTCCTCCCGTCCTCCGACAAATAACAATGATGATGAGTCTATGCCAACGCGATGGCAGAAGTTAATGCCAATCTCGAAGGCCTTGCTTTTGCAAGCAATGACGTCATAGACGTCATGTTTGTGAAATACAACTCTCAAAGGCTATGCTTTTGTCAATAGTAAATGCCAATCTCGAAGGCCTTGCTTTTGTGAGCAATTACGTCATAGACGCCATCTTTGCAGTACGAATCTCGAAGGCGATGCATTTGTTTGCATCAATCGAAAGATCCTGTCGCTTGCACCTCTCATGCGGCTAATATTACGGTCAAACCAGGCCAAGCTGCGTGAAAATGCACCAATGACCACTCCCTTCGGTAGTCACTCGGTCGGCTCCGAGCGCACTTCGCGACGTATCATACGGGAACGGCCCGACAGTTACGACGTAACAGCAGGGTTCCGAATACACTGTATCCTATGGGAGCCATGCCGGGACCGGCGGAAAACGACGTAACAGCTGGGAAAACGCAGCATTGAGGAACGTAACAGCGGGGTTCTACTGTATATAGAACCAACACATTATTGATATTTAGTGTTTTTGCCTGTTTATTTACTCACATTGATTGCAAGACAGTTTATACAGTAAAACCTCGGTAATTTGTACTCGGTTAATTGGGAATCCCGGATAATTTGTATTATTTGCGCGGTCCCAAATTTTTACATGTAAATTTAACCGCATAATTGGTGCGGCCAGTCTGCGACTTCCCGGTTAATTGGCACACTTGGCCGCGACTTTCAAGATATGCAAAGGGTGTTGCGAATCTCGGAGGCTGTAACTAAAACATGCATTTTTTTTTTTGATGTACGGATCTCGAAGGCCATGTTTTTTTTTACCGGAAATACGTCGTAGACGCCATGTTTTAGCAATTGCCAGGCGGCGATGCGTGCGGTTGCGATCATGATCATCATCATCTCAACAGCGATGTTAGCCACTCTAGCGAAGTGAATGTTTTGTGGAGTCTTTGTGCCATTTGGATGTCGGCTGGCGAGCATTGTGCGATTCGGTGCGACTGCTCCATTTGTCTCCTGTCTCCGCTTGAGTGTCTTCCCTGTGAATTAGTTGATTGAGGTGTGCTTGGAAGGAAGATGCCGAAGTACAAGAGCTTGTCCCTGCACGAAAAGGTGTGCTTAATTGAAGAGGCCAGCAAGTCGACGGCGTCGAAAACGGCTCTCGCCGAAAAGCACCACGTGCCTCTGTCAACGCTGTGCAACATCATCAAGAATAAGGAGAAAATTCTCGACGCTTACAGCAAGACGCACTCGTCAAAGCGTACACGAGTACGCCCGCCTACGTACGCCGACGTTGAAGCAGCTCTGATCGACTGGCTGCAGAAAGCCAACGCAGCACACCTTCCTGTGAATGGGACCATATTGCGTGAGAAGGCCAACCAGCTGGCGCTGCAACTTGGACATTCTGAGTTTAAATGCAGCAATGGATGGTTTTGCCGATTTAAGGAGCGCAACAACCTGACATTCGTGACTGTGGCGAGAGTGGCAGCGCGGGTCAGTCTGTTGTCGACGGCTGGAAGCAGCACACCTTGGCTCCACTACTCGCCAAGTACGAAGCAGCAGATGTTTACAACCTTGATGAAGCTGCTCTGTTCTACAAAATGTTGCCTACGAAGACGTTCGCTTTGAAGGAGGCAGACATTAAGGGGCGGAAACAGAACAAAGATAGAATCACTGTTTTGTTTGGTGCAAGCATGTGCGGTGAGCACAAGCTGCCACTGCTTGTTATTGGGAAGACAGAAAAGCCTCGTTGTTTCAAAAATGCACGACTGCCATCCAAGGATGACCTGATCTATAAAAACAACAAGAAAGCTTGGATGACGGCTGCACTCTGTTCGTCGTCGATAATTGCCCAGCTCACGGCGACATTCAGAACCTCCAGGCAATCAGGCTGGTCTTTCTACCCCCGAACACGATGTCGCTATCGCAGCCGATGGACCAGGGCGTCATACACCATACCAGGAAAATATATCGCTACAATCTGTTGAAGCGAATGCTCCTTTGCTATGACAACGGAAAGGAGTATAACATTGACCTCCTCGGTGGTATTTGCCTCATTGTTCACGCATGGAGGCAGGTGGAGGCCACCGTTATTCGACGGTGTTTTGAGCACGCCGGTTTTGTGAAAGAAGAGGCAACCTCCGCTGAGTTTGCTGTCACCACTGTCACTTGCCCGTTTGATGAAGAAGGGGAGACTCTCTGCGCTCGATATGAGGCTTTGCACGCGGACGAGGAGTGCACTCCAATCGGATTCTCCGAGTACGCAAATGTCGAGTGCACAGTGCAGACGTGTTACGCCGACATCGACAGCGAGATAGCTGCGAGATCGACCGATTCGGCCTCTAATGTTGACAGCGATGACGAGCCCTCCCGAGCACCCCCTTTGGCGGATGTCATCGATGCCTTGAGTGTTGTGCGCAGCTTCGTCGAGTGCAACGGCAGCGAGGCTGAGATGCTGCGCCTCATTGACAGGCTGGAAAATATGACTTTCAGTGCTGGGAACTACCGAACGCGTCAGTCACACATGGAGGAATTTTTCTCCAAGAAGGCTGACTTGCCACAATAAAGGTGTGACTTCCATACATCACTTTTTCTGGCTGATTTCTTTGATTTCGAGTTGTTTCGGATAATTGGGAATCCCGCTTAATTGGGATATTTTTCTCGGTCCCGAGGCCTTCGAATTAACGAGGTTTTACTGTATGTCGCTTTTGTATTGCTATGTCTTTTACAACAATTTCAAACGGTTTTTATGCCATTTTCTGTATTAATCATGTGATATTGAAACTGCCCACCTGCTTAGTCCTAAGGGTCTGCAGTATGTAATGAATGAAATAATGAATAAACAAACAAACAAACAAACAAACAAACAAGTAAATAAATAAATAAATAAATAAATAAATAAATAAATAAATAAATAAATAAATAAACAAATACCAAATTACTGTGTATATCTAACAGTTGTAAGGTCAAAGTCAAAGTCAAAGTTTATTTTCCATTCTGTTGTACAGAAAGAAAGGACTGTGAAAAAAAGCTGTGTTAGACAGCTTGACTAGTTCACAGCCCCACAGAAAAAACAAAGCAGAAAATAAAGTAAAAAGTCGGAGCGGTAGCAGCACCGCGGTAGACATGGCGATATGGCACCTCACGGGCAGTGCGCCTCTCGAAATACTTTCAATATGTAAAATATTTCATACATTGAATTACCTATATACAGCAGGCTCTCAGTAAACAGAACCTGAAGAGACCAGGAAAATTAGGAGTTCCCATTAGTGAGACATGAACGGAAGTGCAGAATACAAGTCGGAAACCAGTCATATAAGAGAAAGTTGTTTTATTTATGATGAAGTTCTCTTTAAGAGATTTCCGTTTACACAGAGTCTACTGTACATAAGAACATACTTGTGATCACCTTCAGATTCGATAGATCCGGTTTCAACTGTATTTTCCCTGCCCCTTCAGGTTCCACTTATAGAGATGAGTACCACAGGAGGTACGGTAGCAGAGTGAAATACGAATGCCAAGATCACAGGTTGCAGGGCCAGCATTATGGTGTTATTACTGAGTGCAAAGTAACGACCAGACAGACACTCTTGCAGGCTCACCCCAGACAGAGATGACTCCGAGGACGACCCAGGCGGTCCAGTCGGGGAGGTACTTGATGAAGACGAGCGCCATGAGCGCCGAGACGAGGATGAGGTAGGCCTGCTGGAGGAGCAGGGGCCCCTTCCAGTGGATGGAGATCATGCCGACCACGCCAAAGTTCCACATGGCAAACACCACCGTCGGGTAGTCCATGGGCACGTTGTACGCCCGCAGCACCTCTCTGCACACGGTGGCACATTGGTAAAAACGTTAGAGAGGTAGTACTGACACTAAAGAGAAAACTGTTTCACTCTTTTTAGTAAATTACCTTTCTACAATAGCAACAGCCTTTGGGCAAGAGGCTTGTACCTTGATAACAGTATCACCCAAACCGATACCAGCCAAAGGACCCGCAATGATATAGTTTATACTGACACTGCTTTCAAGTTAGAAGCACATAGTAGGCATTGGCAAATATTCGAGCGCTTTGACTATTCAAGCAAATATTACAGTATTCAAATTCGCTTCGACACTAATCTAAATTATTTGAAATGGATGAATAGACGTATATTTGAGTGCATGTTTAGCAAAGCTTCAATTTGGGCTAGTTGGTACGGCATAGTAATGCAGATGGCATAGTAATGTAGCCCCCTGTAAGGATAGTTTCACTGTGGCACAGGGGTGCTATGCCGTGAAACCACATATCCAGGGGAAATCCGAACTGCCGGGAGCCACACTTCAATGTTTAATGTACATATTACCTGCACCATGATTAATTATGTTTTTGTAAGTTTAAAAGCTTGTTATACATGCTTATATGTGCTAACGTATTTTACCGCTTATAACTTGCACCATACCGCTATTCAAATCCTGCAACTATTCAAAGTTGCTTCCACTTCACTTCAAACCAAAGAAACATTCGCACATGCCTATTTCCAATTCTTAAAAATATTGTGCAAGTTAGTAGGGTCATGACAAAAAGGCTAATTTTTCTTCATAATATGTGATATTGCCACGCCCACTTCTTGTCTTGTTTTGATGTATTCGGGTTTGACCGGCAGGGACGGTTATCAACGCACGCGAATGTTCCAGTTTTGTCTAGAGATAACGCTGCCACCAGCGATATTGCTGGAAAGTTCGATAGCGCCTGTATAAAAGCCGACGCGCTTGATCGCTTGTCAGTTGATCGACGGACGACGCCCTGTTTGCCGCTATCATTGTACAGCGTGCATTGCTGTAGTTCTAGTTCTCATTTTCCGGCCACAAGTTCGGCCAAATAAACAGTTTCATCCTACAAACGCCGACTGCTGTGTTCGTCGACGTCACGACCACGTGACATCTGGTGGAGGTGCTGGGTACTTCCATGATCCGGACGCCCCCGCGAAGCGCTGACCCAAGCCCAAGCCGCGAGGAGGACGACGGCAAAGAAAACCCGGATCGTCGAACAAGCCGCAGGCAGAAGGGACTGCAGCCAGAGTACGGGCTCCTTCCCGAAAACACCAGGCAGCCCCAGGTCCCAACACCGATCGCAGCGACGATGACCGACCCCGTGCAGCCTGCGCCGATACTTCTCCGGCAGCCCAAGGAGCCGCCAACTTTCCGCGGGTCGTCATTCGAAGACCCGGAAACCTGGCTCGAGACCTTCGAAAGGGTCTCAGCGTTCAACAACTGGGACTCCGAGGACAAGCTGCGCCACGTCTACTTTTACCTGGAAGATGCAGCAAGGACCTGGTTCGAGAATCGGGAGTCCACTCTTCGAACCTGGGACGCCTTTCGCAGCGCTTTCCTGGAGACGTTCACAAGCGTCGTCCGAAAGGAAAGGGCCGCAGCCTTGCTGGAGACACGGGTCCAACTTCCAAATGAAAGCGTGGCCATCTTTGCAGAGGAAATGACCCGGCTATTTCGCCACGCTGACCCTGCCATGCCCGAGGACAAGAAAGTCCGCTTCCTCATGCGAGGAGTAAAGGAACAGCTCTTCGCTGGACTTATGAGGAATCCGCCGAATACCGTCGAAGAATTTGTCTCCGAAGCAACAACAATCGAGAAAACGCTTGAGATGCGAACACGGCAATACAACCGCAGCTCATCGACCACAAGCTACGCCGACGTTCAAGCACTAGGATCCGCCAACCTGCGTGAGACGATTCGAGCAATCGTGCAAGAGGAGCTGCGAAAAATTCTACCTTCGTCGCAACCTCAAGTGGATTCCATCGCCGACGTCGTGCGCCAGGAGATCCAGCATTCACTCGGTGCGCCTCAGCTAGCAGAGCCGCAGCCGCAAGCTATGAGCTATGCTGCTGCAGCCCGCCGTCATGCTCCTCCTCCACGCCCACGCCAAGACGACACACCGCCGCACTACCGTCGCCAGACGCCGCCAGCGACGCCCTACCGTCCACCTGTCGGCCAGACGCCGCCGCCGCCACCGACGCCCTACCGCCCACCTGTCGGCCAGCGCTACACCCCGAGGAAGACCGATGTCTGGCGTGCCCCCGACAACCGCCCGCTCTGCTACCACTGCGGGGAGGCCGGCCACACGTACCGCCACTGCCAGTACCGTCAGATGGGGCTACGCGGATTCGCCGTCAACGCGCCACGCCCGCAGCCAGGCGAACGGCCTCGCGACATCGACGACTACCTCACAGGCACACAGTGGCAAGAACGACGACCTTCCCGTTCACCGTCGCCCGGCCGCTACATGTCACCGCACCGCCGGCAGTACACTGGCCCAAACCGGGGCCGGTCGCCTAGCCCGTATCTGGAAAACTAAGGGCAGCAACCGATGGAGGTGCGGTTGCTGAACGACGAAATGCTGAAGATCCTCCGCCGTCGACGACGACACCGCGACGAAGTTCCGAGCCCCCGCCGCACGCCGAACGATGTCGACGTCCCGAAGACGAAACTTTGCGACCGGAAGCAGACCTGACGACGCAACGCGGAAGCAGCGGTGCAAACCGACGTAGCCGTGACCCGACGCCACGACGTAACCGCAACGCAAGACGGCGGACTAGCGACCTCGACGTTCTGATCGACGGCCACAACGTCACCGCTCTCGTCGATACTGGAGCCGACTATTCCGTCATCAGTGGGCCGTTCGCAGCAAAGTTGAAGAAAGTTAGGACTGCTTGGGAAGGCCCCGAGATCCGTACCGCTGGAGGCCATCTAATAACGCCGATTGGTGTCTGCACGGCGAGAGTCACTATCAACAACCGGACTTATCCTGCGAGCTTTGTAATCCTACAAAACTGCTCCAGGGATGTGATACTTGGAATGGACTTCCTAAGTGACCACGGCGCCGTCATCGACTTAAGAACCAAGTCGATAACCCTATCGCAGGAGAAAGCGACACCACCGGATACGAACCCATGTCAACATGCCCTCAACGTGCTCGAGGATCAAGTCACCATTCCTCCTAGATCCAGCATCATAATTCCCGTCGGCACCGAAACGGCTGAATGCATCGAAGGTGTCATCGAGAGCGATCAGGGTTTGCTGCTAGACCGTGACATTTGCGTCGCAAAAGGCATTGCTCGGCTGTATGAAGGGAAAGGAAGCGTGATGCTAACGAATTTCAGCCAGGAATAGACACCTGAGCAGGGGCACGACGATTGCATACATAGAAGGAATCTTGGCCGTCAGCGATGCGTTTGCCTTTTTAGATTCTGACGAAGCTGCGACGACGATCCCTGAGCCACCCTTCGACGTAAACCCAAGACTTCCCGCTCGCCAACAGCAACAGCTTCGACGCCTTCTGCAGGAATACAGGGACTGTTTCTCGTCGTCGTCGCGGGTCCGACAAACGCCCCTTGCTAAGCACCGCATCATAACAGAAGAAAATGCTCGACCACTCCGTCAGAGTCCCTACCGGGTTTCGACGCGGGAACGGGAGGCCGTTAAGAAACAAGTCGATGAAATGCTACGCGACGACATCATCCAGCCGTCCAGCAGCCCGTGGGCGTCTCCCGTGGTGTTAGTGAAGAAGAAGGATGGGACCCTACGTTTCAGCGTCGATTATCGTCGCCTGAACAAAATCACAAAGAAGGACGTATACCCTCTCCCACGGATAGACGACACCCTGGATCGACTCCACAACGCGAATTACTTTTCGTCGATGGACCTCAAGACCGGCTACTGGCAAATAGAAGTCGACGAGAGAGACCGAGAAAAGACCGCCTTTATAACGCCGGACGGCCTGTTCGAGTTCAAGGTCATGCCCTTCGGTCTTTGCTCGGCACCTGCGACTTTCCAACGAGTCATGGATACTGTATTAGCTGGCTTGAAGTGGCAGACTTGCCTTGTTTACTTGGACGACGTCGTTGTGTATTCCTCGAACTTCGACGAACACCTCCAGCGACTTCAATCCGTACTTCAAGCAATCAAGAACTCCGGGCTCACCCTGAAGCCAGAAAAGTGCTGCTTCGCGTACGAGGAGCTCTTGTTTCTGGGTCACGTGATCAGCAAGACTGGAGTGCTCCCAGACCCGCAGAAAACAGCTGCCATCGCCGCTTTCCCGCCACCCACCGACAAGAAGGCCGTGCGCCGATTTCTCGGCTTGTGCGCCTATTACAGACGCTTTGTCAAAGACTTTTCACGGATCGCCGAGCCACTAACGCAGCTCACGAAGACCGACGTCGAATTCAGGTGGCAAACAGCGCAAGTCGAAGCATTTCATGAACTGAAACGACGCCTGCAGACACCTCCGATACTTGCGCATTTCGACGAATACGCTGATACGGAGATTCACACCGATGCAAGCAGCATAGGACTCGGCGCCGTCCTTGTGCAGCGGGCGGGCGGACTGGAAAGGGTTATCAGTTATGCTAGCCGGTCGCTGTCTAAAGCAGAGGTCAACTATTCCACAACAAAAAAGGAGTGCCTCGCCATCATCTGGGCTACGTCAAAGTTTCGCCCCTATCTCTACGGCAGGCCCTTCAAAGTTGTGAGCGACCATCACGCCTTGTGTTGGCTAGCTAACTTGAAGGACCCTTCAGGTCGCCTCGCACGGTGGAGCCTGAGACTTCAAGAATTTGACATTACTGTCGTGTACAAGTCCGGAAGGAAACACTCCGACGCCGACTGCTTGTCTCGTGCCCCCGTCGACCCACCAACGCCCGACGACCAGGATGATGACAGCTTCTTGGGAGCCATAAGTACCGAAGACTTCACCGAACGACAGCGAGCCGACCCTGAACTGAAGGGTCTAGTGGAATACCTGGAGGGCAGGACCATCGTCGTCCCAAAAGTATTCAGGCGAGGATTGGCATCATTTTCTTTGAAAAACAACGTCCTCGTAAAGAAGAACTTCTCTCCGGCCCGAGCCAGCTACCTTATCGTTGTACCTTCGGGACTGCGACCAGAAATTTTGCATGCCCTGCACGACGACCAGACGGCTGGACACCTCGGACTTTCCCGAACGCTCGCACGAGTACACGAAAAGTACTACTGGCCGCGCCTTGCCGCCGACGTCACTCGCTACGTAAGGACGTGCCGAGACTGTCAGCGACGGAAGACACCGCCCACAAGGCCAGCAGGCTTCCTTCAGCCGATCGAGCCTCCTCGGCGACCATTCCAGCAGATCGGGATGGACCTCCTGGGGCCGTTCCCAACGTCGACTTGCGGAAATAAATGGATCGTCGTGGCTACCGACTACCTCACCCGCTACGCCGAAACAAAAGCCCTGCCCAAAGGCAGTGCCGCTGAGGTAGCCAAGTTCTTCGTTGAGAGCATCGTCCTTCGACACGGCGCCCCAGAGGTTCTCATCACCGACAGAGGTACGGCGTTCACGGCTGACCTAACTCAGGCGATCTTGGAATACAGCCACACAAGCCATCGCCGCACCACCGCGTACCACCCACAGACCAACGGCCTCACCGAGCGTCTAAATAAGACCATCGCCGACATGCTGGCCATGTACGTTGACGTCGAACACAAGACGTGGGACGCCATCCTTCCGTACGTGACCTTCGCGTACAACACGGCAGTACAGGAAACGACGCAGATGACGCCATACAAGTTGGTCTACGGACGGAGCCCGGCAACGACGCTCGACGCCATGCTACCAAACGTGACCGACGAGGAAAACATCGACGTGACCACCTACCTACAGCGCGCCGAAGAAGCACGACAGCTCGCCCGCCTACGGATAAAGAACCAGCAGACGACTGACAGCCGCCGCTACAACCTTCGACGACACCACATGGAATACCAACCCGGTGACCGTGTATGGGTATGGACGCCAATACGCCGACAAGGACTTAGTGAGAAGCTTCTTCGACGATACTTCGGACCGTACAGGGTACTTCGACGCCTCGGCGCACTCGACTATGAGGTTGCCCCTGACGGCATTACGAACTCTCAGCGGCGCCGTGCGCGACCTGAAGTCGTCCATGTCGTGCGCCTTAAGCCGTTTTTTGCGCGTTAGCGAGCCTGGGGACTCTATTTTTTCCTTCGTAATTGTAATTTATTTGTGTATGCACTTGTTTTGTTTTCTTTTTTTTTCTCTTCTATGTTCTTTCATAAGCATCGGGACGATGCTTTTTTTCAGAGGGGGGCAATGCCACGCCCACTTCTTGTCTTGTTTTGATGTATTCGGGTTTGACCGGCAGGGACGGTTATCAACGCTCGACGCTGTCCGCGAAGTAGTGTTCTAGAAGCGTCGCGATTGTAGTAGATCGGTTTGTTAAGATTGCGTCCCGCACGCGAATGTTCCAGTTTTGTCAAGAGATAACGCCGCCACCAGCGATATTGCTGGAAAGTTCGATAGCGCCTGTATAAAAGCCGACGCGCTTGATCGCTTGTCAGTTGATCGACGGACGACGCCCTGTTCGCCGCTATCATTGTACAGCGTGCATTGCTGTAGTTCTAGTTCTCATTTTCCGGCCACAAGTTCGGCCAAATAAACAGTTTCATCCTACAAACGCCGACTGCTGTGTTCGTCGACGTCACGACCACGTGACAATATATACAATTCGAATTGAAATTATTCCACTACTCGCTTTGAACCTCAAATTTACTATTCACCCATCCCTAGTACATAGCAATGGTTGCTGAAGGGCAGCTGTGTCAAAAAAATAAATGTAGAAGAGATTCAAGCAGCACAAGAAATTAGACAGGCTGTCAATCAAGGAAAAGATGCATGTTGAGTGCAGCACTGCTCTCGATGGCAGCTGACATGCTGGAAATTTTGCGAAGAGACCTCCAGCCACATGCTTGCGCAGTCTGTAAACTTTTGCAGTCAACTGTGCCCACAGCAATGCAGGAATCCTTGGTGGATAGATGGCAACAATGAAACTGAAGAACAATAAGTAAGGGCTAGTCTATACATCAAAGTTCTTTGAAGTTGAGTCACTCACCCCAGGAATATGTAAGCGAAGAGGAAGACCAGCAGGAGTGAGGAAAGTATGAGCCATCCGTGAATTACCTGCACAGGGAAAACATTGTTATGGAACACACTTCTTAAGGTTTGCACAGAATATGAAACTAAGAAGGGACAGCCGTGTTGAAATGATACGCAGTGTTGCACAGGTCAAACTATACACCGTATGTGAACATACTTCTCCAAACTCTCACATAGGGGACCTTATTCATAGTTAACTGTAGTTTCGTAATTATGACAAATTGAAATGAACTAAAGTGGACAAAAAAACACCTTCGCCTTCGATGGGTCAAGAACCCACTACCTTCAAATTACGTGTCCACTTTAGTTCATTTCCATTTATATAACAATGCCCATAACTCAAACGTAAGCGTGCACTGTACGATAACCATTACATCATAATACTGCAGAAAATCCTCGTTCACATGTTTAAAAAGAAAAAAAAAATGTGGCAAAAAAAACATACAAGACATTTGGGAATACGTATGATCCAAAGTTGCTAAACAATATATTGCAATTTTGCATGAGAGGCAATGCACTGACAGATATAAAGAACACTTTTCTCGTACCGCACAAAGTAAGGCTCTTAGTTTCACGAACAGCGTAAATTGCAGAGAATTTCAGCTTACGAACTAAAGTGTCATATAATGGACCAAAAGGCATAAGATTATCAAGTTCACTTGATTACTGTGAACACTGGCCAGCACAACATTGACATGATGAGAAACATTGCGAGTGAAAAGCACACATGCTACTCCCAAAACGAACGTTCCACATTGCCCCTCGTTTCAGCCTATCAACCAAGCTGCATTGGTTGTAGCTTACTGAAATACAAAAAAAGACGCATACCATCAAGGGAGGATTTAAGACAATGGAATAAATAGGGTGTCACTTGCAACTAACTTTATTCTCAGAAAAGCAGTGACATATATAGCCGTAGTAACCATTTGCAAAGCACATCGCGCCACACGCTCGTCAAAATACACTGGATAAGGACAACGACAAGAGCCATTTAATCAAGAAAAGACTGAAAGAAACAACTTTCAGCACATCTGCCTGTGCAATACGGTTCCTGCAAGCGTGAGCTTGGGTTTTCCAGTGTATCTGTTCTTGGTGAGAGTAATGGTAGCCTGACGCATGAAAAGCACACATGCTACTCCCAAAACGAATGTTTTGCGAGTTTATTTTCTTTCAATCTTTTCCAGATTAAGTGATTCTTGTCGTTCCCCTTATCCAGTGTATTTGACGAGCGTGTGAGGCAATGTGCTTTGTGCATGGTTGCTACGGCTATGCATGTCGCTGCTTTTTTGAGAATAAAGTTAGCTGCAAGTGACACCCCATTCTGTTCTGTCTTAATCCTTCCTTGATGGTATGCCTGCATCTTTTTCTGTATTTCAGTGAGCATGTACCAACCAGCCCAAGAACAAGTTTTACTTGGTTGTAGCTTCCGTCTGGCCGCGTCTCCAGGCAGATCACACATCACGCAACCTTGAGCAAGCGTCGAAAGTGCCACCGTTTTCAGCTTGCCCAACAACAACAATGCAGAAAGCCTTGGTACACACGGTAAAACCCTTCACTTTCTGTCCTGCCTTTCATCGTGACAGAATCATCAATACCAAAGTGCTCCCTCCATTTCGTCATTTGGTATGCAGAAAAAGACAACACACACAAACGCAGAAACCACATCCTTGGGTAGAGTGCTGCTATGCCTCCCAGTAAAGCTCTGTAGTGAAAGGACCAACCTTGTAGCAGCGGAACTTGTACAGGACAATGAGCAGGATGGTCATGACCACAATGACGCCCATGAGGATGAAGGCATTGGCAAAGGACTGCCACACCTTGGTGCCCGTGTCTACCGTCTGGTCGGTGAACGGCGTGTACACGCTGGAAAGAAAGACAGCAACTCACATGTGTGGGAAATGGAATAAAGGCATCCTCTACCAATGGCAGCAGATAATCTACACTTATATAACAAAAGAATATGTTCAAGAGCAAGCCTGAGCAAGAACCACCATTGGGAGCACTCACTATGCTTGCACGTTCCGTAATGCTAATCTTTCCTTCATAGCAATTGTGTGAGAGACCATGTTGGCTTCTGCAGGTACCACAGGAGGTGGAACACTGACAAAAGCCTTCTTCACACAGCCTAAATGTGTGCACTCGGATGTGCTTGAGATGTCACAGCAAGCTACACAGAGCCGTTTGTTTCAGGTATGTAACAGGCCATTTCTAGTCACAAATACAGTGCGAATTGTCACTTTGGCATGCCTACAGGGGAAGAACTAACGTGTGCAACACCACACAATATGAGAACACTGCGGCAAGGTGGCAGCTTGTGATTGTCGGTAAAACACTTTTCAGAAGAGAACAAAAAACTCTTTAAGGCATGAAAGTTGAAAGAAATGAAATAAACAGAAATTTAAAGTGAAATGCTATGTCCTATCAGGTTCATCTCTTTCAATTTCCTGCACACAAGAAAGGCTTTTGTAGTCTGAAAGACAGCACCGTGAATTAGTTATCAAAATAAACAAAGGCTTCACCGTCAGGTTAAGGCAACTACAACACCGACGATGGTAAGAAAAAAAACTCGGTCAAAAGTCAAGCAGGGCACTCACAGGTAGGTGTTGGTGTGCCGGTAGAAGTTGATGGAGCTGATGGTGGCCACCACGACGAGCATACACAGTGACACTGGCACAAACAGCTTGATGACGTGCTTGGCACCGTACTTGAGCTCCTCCTCCTCTTCCTCCTCACCACCCTCGCCACCCCACGATGGGGCCCGGCCACGGCCGCTCGCCAAAGCGGCGCCACCCGAATCCCGACCTTCGCGGCCAACCGGCCCGCCAGAGAAGGCCACTTCCACTTCTTCATCACCCGTTGGCTGCACAGAACGGGAGACTTGAATATGCCTGCCCTGTGTGGGATCCATCCCACTCTGTACGAATTAAAGCTCTAGAACGCATTAAATCAAGCACTGCAAGGTATGTCTTGGGGCGACACGGTCAATTTGATGGTGCGACGAATATGAAGAGAACTCTGTGATGGCCTTCTCTAAGTGAACGCGCAAATACCTTCATCTCAAGCAATTGAACTCACCACACAAGCATCACACTGGCATCATCTGCATCCCCTGCATTATTTGTCATCCCAAAGAGATCACAAGTTTAAGGTTAAAGAGGTGGTGCCACCAAATTTGTGGCTTGCGCGTTCTTTGCTGTAAGTGTTCCCGATAGCTCCAGGAAGCATGATACACGCACCAAGATTCACGTATTCTCGCTAAATAATGTAATATCGCCTTTTTATGTGGACAACTTTCGGTTTCTGGGCGCCGAGGTTGGGCAGTGATGTAGCAGTGTAGGGGGCTTGGTCACGTGACCACACAAGGCTGTGACGCACTTAGCCAGGAAGTGATCGAAACTCGGTGAGTGATGCAGCAACTGATGCTTTGCCGGTACGTACTATACCGGTACGTATGTTGCAGAGGTGGCGGAGGTCACTCACGTCACTACAGCAGATCTGGTGTGACGTCACTACAACTTATGTTGCCCCTCCTATAGATCTACGTCAGTGTTGGCATGCTAGCGATGGTTCTCGATCGGGAGAATGGGCATTTAGGTACACTTTGGAAGAGAATTAAAATATATTCTAAACGCTTGCTGTGTCCGACCCTTCGTGTGGAGTGTCCTTGCATACAGAGGAAACCCACAACAGGCTTGTTATAGCATCAAAATTTGATGGCACCACTGCTTTAAGGAGTGTCTCCTAGGACAGATCCTTTAAAATCCTTCTTTCTGCGTACTATATCCGACTGGAACTTGTTGCCGCCCTAGGTTGTGAATCAAATGTCTGTTGATTTGTTTTGTAGCATGTTATGCCCCTCGCAATAATGTCGTTGGCGTTGAGAGTTTTGTGTGAATAAAGACCGAGATTGTTTGGATTGATTTTTTCTGCCAGAAATACCATCTGGATCCAACTGAGAAAGGATGGCAATGTCACCACTTGTTTTTGGTGGTCTTACCATCCCCAGAAGACACGAGGCCAGTACTCTGCTGACACTGTTGCCAATTTTGTCCACCACTTAAGAAGTTGAGTTAAGAATTTCAGCAGATCTCAAACTGCATGGGAATTGATTTCATGCAAAGCAGTCAGCGAGTAGCTGCTAATTCTTCACTTTGAACCAGACTTGCGAGCTGGATCGACATCATTGTGTAATTTGAGTAGCTGTGTGCATATCGTGGGTTTACAAGGCAAGTTGACTACAAAGACGTCAAAATGGTAGCTCAGTGTCTGACATAACACTGGCACGTGACTCATCAAACCCGTGACTTCAGAAGCACTAAGCCACACCTACCGGACCACTACAATGAGTGGTGCTGCGACTCACAAGAAAAGACAGAAACAAGGTTGAAGAAAGGATGAATGCTCTCCTGCCTTCTGTCTGTCTTGTCTATGTTTTATAACTATTATGAATGCATATTAACTTGTAGTTTTAGTGCTTAAGGTCTAACTCTGTTCACCTGTCATTGGTTTGTGGCTGACTCAAGCACCACGGAGTGGCTAAGAGAAGCGCAAGAACCTATGACAATGCACAAAACGTGCTATCAGTTGTCATGACTTGGCCAGGCTGCATAAGTGGAACAGATAACCAGTGGTGTATCAGATCAACACACACAATGAGTGATGAGGCAAAAGGAAATGCTATCAATCATGGCACACCAGGAAATGGGGTGAGATTAGTAAGTTTTGAAGGCAAAAGATGGCATAATTGGAGTTTGCTTACTGCGGTGAGGCAGTTCTACAGGGCCCATGATTAGGATGATATTAGGAAGTTTCAGCTTAATGTCTTAGCATAATGCAAAAACTTAGTATATGCTAACTACTGGGAGCACTAAAGAACCCAGACCGGTTTACAGTAGAATGAAAGCAGGGTTTGTGATGCTAACAGTGTCCTTGCGTTATGCCCATCACTAGATCACTAAATCTAAAAACTCCCTGATAACGAAGTACCAGTCTGCATATGTTTCACACTAGCACAAGTGAATGTACACTGTTTGAAATACTGCAAGCTGGTTTGCCCATTGAACTTGTGACAGAGCAAGCACTCGCAACAATCCAGGATGGAATTCAGTGACAACAGGAAAGCGCCAATAGGAAAACCTTACACATAGGTAAACATTATAATGTTATACTACCCCCCCCCCCCCCCCAATTCAGGTAACCATACATACAAAATTATTAAATTCTGGGGTTTTACGTGCGTGCCAAAGCCAAGATGTGGTTATGAGGCACGCCTTAGTGTGAGGCCTCCAATTTGATTCTGATCACTCGAGATTTGTTTCGCGTGCACGTAAATCTAAATACCCGGGCGATTTTAGTATTTCGCCCCATCGTAATGCGGCCGCATCAGCCGGGAACCGAACCCGCATCCTCGAGCTTAGCAGCGCGACACCTCATCTGCCAAGCTGCAGCGGCGGGCACACACATTAGGCAGAGATTCAAATGTTATGCGGTCACATGTGCGTTTATCTGGACTTGTGCGCAGCGATCGATTTATACTGCCGTAGAAGCAACTGATGCGACACTATCGCTTTGCGTGCAACACCGACAAAATTGATACACCGCGCAATGATGTTGCATGCAGGGCAAAATACATTTCGCAAATGTTCCGAGACATTAACAAAACCACTCTTTCGAGCTGCCCACGAAGCTTTTACGGGTGCATGCGATGCGATACGCGACCGTCCCGAATCAGACGGGAGTTCTCTCACATACGCAGGAATGAAAGGACCTCAGTGTTATTCGGCGGAGGCGAAGGTTAAAGCAAACATACACAACTCTGACCAAGCAGCATTCGAAACGCAACGGCTATAATGCGTTAAAAGGCAGTCGTCAGTCGTCGACTAAAAGCGATCCAAGAACACGCACCTCTCGGCAGTGTTTACTCCCAAATCTTTCGCGGACCACTCTAGGCCGAGCATGAGCACGCTGTGTAAACACTACGCTGCGGACTTTCACGGCTGACGTTGTGATTCACGCACGGGGGGTTCGATCTATTTACCTCGATTAAACGGTGCTCGTCTACTGCCTCCATGGCTCCTACGATCCCGCAATCACGAACGAGCGATGAAGCCGCTGACGATGCGAACGACGCAGGGAAAGAGGAAAACGAAGCCGGGGCGGAACAAGACTCGATAGTCCCTTTATCGCGAAAACAATGGGATGCCGGCTATCCACCGATGCGAAACCGCAACGCGACCGATTGGTCGCTCCCCGCTGCTTCACAGACACGCACGCACTACACAACACACCTGCTGCAGCTGTGAGTCAACCAATTCTCGACGCTTCCGGCTCAAGCGCGGTGGATCAAACTTGACGGGCGCCGTGTTTCTTCCCAAGTCGGCGTACGTCGAAGTGGGCTCCATTAGGCAGAGATACTCGTTCAGCGAGTCCGAATCGCTGCCGATCATAAAAGGGGCTTGAGTTTAGACGCGATATCGGGTGGTTCTCCCGTACGCCATTGAGGTATCGTAAAAGTTTGATAGAAAAGAAAGAAAAGGGGAGACGGATTTCCCAAGATGGCGGCGTAAACTTCCGGTCGGCTCCCGTTTGCTTCCGGCTTCGAGAAATCCAATGGAGAGACGAACGCAGCCAAGCCAGAGCCATTAGTCTATGGAGTTGTTGCTGAACTTTTTTTTTTCTTCTTTCATTTATTGCAACGAGCTGCAGTACAACCCGTTTACGTTTCACGATGCTCGTAGCTTAAAGAAAATACTCGTACAGCCATCCGTGCGTTTCTGTAGCCATGTTGGCTCTGAAAAAAAAAAAAAGGCTGTCTCGGCGATCTTTCCTGCTTAGTTGCTGCCGCAAAGCAGTTCCGCGCATTTTCGTGCGCCGCATATTGTTCACATTACAGCTATATTTTGTTTTTAAACAACCTCGTCCCTGTGAACACGTCCCGTAACATACACGAACATCCTCTAAAACGTCGCGCGTCCTTCAACAAGGCTTTAGAAAGCCTTTAAAGTTCATCAGTACAGAAAATGTCGAGCCGTTTTGGTAGTGACACAATGTCACACCAAAACGTGCGCTTGAAGAACTCAGACAGCCAGTCACGTTTGTATTTACAGAAATTTATTAACCTAAGGGTCGCGCTGCGTCGCATTAAAAAAAAAAAAAAGGTAAGAAGCAAGCTATGTACAACATTTTACAGTAAGTACCAACCCAGGCAGGAAGGCAATGCAGAGTGTAATGTATGTACAGAAATGGAAGGTATTATACAAGAAAATAATATGTAATGAATATTTTTTGGCTTTTTCTCCCTTAATGTTGTCCTTGACTGCGAAGAAAGAGTGCGACACCTACACTGTACACACACCACAAGACCACCACACACTGAAAACAAGCTTGGAGCTGTTTTTTTTTTTCTTTTTTTGTACACCAGGTACCGTGGCAAAAAAAAGGTGTTCCACTTGTAGACATAGCTGCATCACCACGTAACGACGAGGAACAGCACGCATTCTTCAACGACTCGGAACCACAGGGCTTTGAACACGGCAAACAGAGACGACAGCATGGCAAGCATACGTCAGTTGCATTGATAAAGAAAAACTGTATCACACTTCAATGGGAAAGGGGACATTGATCGTCTGTCTTTTACAACAGGCACACATACAAGAAGAGAGAGTTAATTATTCTCCAAGCTGAACGCACGCTACCTCTCAACCTCACTTGGGTAATCGGATCCACTCGTCGTTCTTGATGAGACCTTTGAAGTAACAACCTTTGCACACGGAGAACCCAAGTGGCCCTTCACAAGAACCAAGGAAAAAGAAAAAGGTCTATATAAAAGGGGATCAGCAGAATGAAGAGCAAGTTCCCCAAATGGCCACAGAATCAAGCTTCCGAATGTCTCATCTTTGCTGCTTCTGAAATGGTGGCGATGGGGGGTTTTACGGTGCAATTAAATAACATCCTAACGACGATGAAAGACGATACGGTCTAGACGACGAACAGCAACTCTCAGACTGGCTGAGCGAAGTGGCAGAGCTCGGCTTGCAAAATGACTTGCGCTGAAAACTGAAGGCACCATTCCCAGAGCCATCATTCAACAGACCCCCCCCCCCCCCCAAATAAACAAAAACAAACAAAAGTAACAGTAAACGGTGGGGTTCTGTAAACAAAAGCACACTTAAATTGGCACCAGCTTTTGTGTGTGGATGATGTAAAAGTGTTCGCGACTCCGGCTGCCAATCAATTAGATGAATTTAATCAGCTGCTTGATTCAATGGAATGTCCATGCATACTGGCATTTCACAACTGGTCTTGACGAAAAGGTCGGTCGGATGACAGCCAAGGCATTGACCAATCACTAGCTGTGCCTGGCAGCTAATTAAACCTACCCCAAGAATGTTAGTTGAAGCAGCAGTCCACCACAAAATAACACGAACCACACGAACACATGATGAAACGGCAGTTTGCACCACATCTGCCAGTGATCTGCCAACTGTCTAGAGCCTTGCTTGTGCAGATGTGTGGCTTTTCGTGCTCGCAGGCACGACAAGGAGTTGCAGATTATAGTTTTCTTGGTGCAAGAGGCCGTCACAGCAGTGAACGCCATTGCTATTCTTTGCAAGGAGCGTTTGAAGTGTTAACACCTTTCAGTTTACTCCAATACCCAGCTACACCTCTTGCACTAATATTGTGATAATGATAGTGTAGCAAGCATCAGCAAGCCACTAGCACAAGCGGCAACCTGACGTAGCTGCAAACACAAAAATCTGTGCATATGCACAAGCAAGGCTATTGACAGCGGGCAGATCACCAGCAGATGGCGCAGACGGTCATTACGGCATGCGCTTGCATAGTCTGCGTTAGTTTGCGTACTACTGAATGACGCAGAAATGAATGCCAGACTTGTGACTGTGACATCAACGACAGAGAACTTGCGTGTTTCCCATACACCCTGTAAACCTAAATCAACTCAACAAAACTCGTTCGCACAAACGCTGGTAATGATGCCGTCGCTTCGATGCGAGTATCAAGGCATTTTGCGAGCCGAACTTTTTGAAATGGCGATGATTTTCGGTGGCAACACGAAGTGTCCGGGGTACGTCAAAAGAAACAACAACAAAAAGATGGGGCACACGCACATACACACGCACACAAATGACCGAGCTTGCGTTGTCAGAAGTCGGAGGGATGACTGATGCGCCGCCATTGCTGCAAACACGTTGTCACTATTTGCTGCAGGTGATCGAGGGAGTTGAGACAGAAAGGCGATGGGCTTTGGCATCAACAGCATGCGGAAAACACTCCGGTGCACGACGGTGGACAAATGCACTGTCACTGCAAAGGAAAAAAAAGAAGGCATGCCAGCTGTTCATAAACAAGGCATACCGCTGATACCCCTGTCACACAGGCAAACTTAGTGCCATTTTGGGTGAGTGTACTTTAGCTCACCGAGTGTCACCTTGGCAATGCGCTGCTACACGAGAAAGAAAACAGTCTTTTGGAATTTATGGTGACAGCAACGGGTGAATCAGAAGGCATATCATATATATACTACATGTTATTTTAGACAATGTTTGCTATAGACCTGCTTCATGTTAGTAAACAACGGTCGGCACCATCAATATATAGGCACTTATAGCGACGTCAAACCACACAGGCTCCGCCAAGTAAGCGACCGAGGGCTCGCCACTACCCTCTGTGGTCACGCAACCACATCTGGCGCAAAAGCTGCCTGCGAGCACTGTGCTTTGGGGTGTCTTAAACGTGTGCCTTAAACGTGTTTAGAAGGGGTGGCTGCAACACAGGAAGATGCAGTGGCTCTAAGAAGGGCTTTTCACAAAGCTAATCAATTTCAGTTTTGTTAGATAAGGCAAGCCACGCGAACCACTCAATTTTTACCACATAACAATGAGTTGGTGTACGAGGAGAGTTCTCGCGGTTTGCAGCTGCGGCCGTTTTTGCGAAGGTCTTGGTAGGCAGGAAACTGACGAAAATTTATTCCACCTTTCTTGTGCCTTTCTGTGCAATTAACCGCGATGCAGGTCATCAGTACACTGTTTCTTATTCTTTGCAGGATGGCAAACAGTACACACACCAGCAAAAACTCAGTGGCAACAGCAGTAGCAGTCATCTATGACACGAAACTAAACACCCAATTACAGCGCCACCGCATGGTCTATACAAGTGTGATAGTTATGAAATGATACTTAAAGGAACCAACAACCTTTTTTCTCGACCCATTTTTTTTTACGGCCCGACAGAAAGCTCACCCTTCGCAGTGTTTGTAGCTGCAGTAGTTAATCCTAAAAGCACGTAGTTATTTTACAAGCAGTATTTTTCGATCTGAAAGGCTCTAAACACTGACATACTTTTCCTCCAGCAATGCTGAGAATTGATAGCGATGCCACCAGCTCTTCTCGCGAATCGTTAAAGCTATTGTTCTGGTTTCGCAGGAGTTCCTGTGACTATGCTTAACCACCTTTATTTGTAGCTTTTCAACTAGTTTTTAAAATAACAAGCTGTTACAATGAGATGATGTGGCATTATACACCTTCCCTGTATGTGTACTGCGTTGTGTGCGCGTGCATCCAAGGTTGCTTACACCTGTGTCATGGGTGGCTTGTCCCGGCGTCGTTACTCTCTCGATGCACGAGCCAAGCCAAGTCATTGAAAACGTCACTACGCATATGCGCGGCTGCGCCAAGTAGCAGCGCGCTTCATTTCTGAGACGAAATGTACGTAGCAAAACTATGTCGCTCCAAAACCATAGTGACCTGGAAACTGCGTGCACGGTTGCATGAGCATGCTGAAAAGTTGCTCAAGACGCGCTGACGAGCATGGGATCATTACGTCACGCAAAGGCAGCGCCACTTTGATGCATACCACTAACGCAGGCCTATATGTACATTTTATGGAGTAATACTTTTTAATAAAAAGCAACAAACAATATTTCAATACTAACAAACAAATTGTTGGCCGTGTACAGCAATAAACGGTCACGTGGCCGGGTTCATCGGATCGTACATGTTTTTGGCGCCAGAGGCGCACAGGTCATTTTGCGTGACTTTCAATTAAGAAATAAAAATATAAATCCATCTCTTACGAAAAAAACGGGGTTGGTTTGAGTCAATGCGACGGACAATCTTTCCATCAGTGGAGTCATCTCATTTCAGGTTCTGGGCAGTTTTCGGTCCCTTTAAGGGGGGACGCGGGTCTTAGAATAGTAAAAAATGGACAGAAAATCAGTTTTCAGAAAAACGCATTTTAGGCATGTTTGAACCCCTAAGCAGCTGCCCTCAAAATATTATCGCCGATTTCACCCGGGAAATGGGTTAAAGCTTATTTTTAAGACGCCACGGGAGCCGCAAAATGCATCTCAACAGGCAAAACTTGTTCAAACTTCGCGCGCGCGCCGCGGGCGCAGCAGCTGGCTGATCGCCGCCATCTTTGGCTTGTTTTGAAGCTGTTTTCTTTGTGTACATTTTGCCGCGTTTCAAAATGGCGTCGCTGCAACAGAACGGCCGCGATCGGCGCTTCGCTTCTACACGACGAGCACATGGCGAACACATGTGTTTGAGGTGTCGGCGTGACTGGAGTTGTGTATATGAATGCGTGTGTGAATTCGCTCGCGATGTGTGTGGAGTGCTGTACTGAGCGTTGAAAAGTGGTTCGTGGAGTTTTGTCTGCTGTCCCCACCGTTACCGAGCAGCTTACTGTGACGGACGAGGGGGTAGGCTTAGCCTATCAGCAGCGGACTACTTCCCTCGAAACGGACCAGATGGCGCTAGTGGGGGATGTGAGCGCGGCTGGTGTGGATGTTAAAATGGCCCTGGCGTCTCACGACACTGGTTCAGTGACTAGGACCTTGTCTGAACTTCGTGTGACGGACTTACGCAGTGAACTCGATCAGAGAGGTTTGGACAAAACGGGTTTGAAAGCTGTGCTCATCGAACGCCTTTCACATGCACTTCGTGAGGAAGGCGAGAACCCGGAGACCTACCACTTTACAGTGCAGGTGGAACCGGCATCGGCAATCCCCGCGTCAACGAAGGATGTGGTAAACACAGACGCTGAAGATAGCGGAGGGCAGTCGGCGAAGAAAGCAGAAAACACTCGCAAGACATGGCCAGACGAAGAGCCTATTGCTGGATGGGTGATGTGCAATGGATGCGAAATGTGGATCCAGCTAGAGCACACGCCTTTCGCGACAACCGAGGAAGCGGAAGCAGCACAGACCTATTTATGCAAACATTGTGAGAGGATGAGGCTTCTGAAGGAGGAGTTCTTGATGATGACAAGAGAGATAGACAAGGGATGGAGATTGGCCCTGAATAACATCGCAACACGACTGACAGAGCACATCGACAACACAGCGAAAGAGAGGCATGCACTAAGAAAAGAGCTAGCCGAGGAAAGGGACTGGAGGACAGCTCTGCGTGTGCAGGTCGATGAGCTTCGGAAAGTTTCTCTGGAAGCAGGCTCAGAGGCCGCAGATCAAACCTTAGCCCGTGACAGCGCTGCAGAGGAGGATAACGCGAGACGAAAATCGGGATGCGCAACAGCAGTCGATAATGTAGAAGGTCGTCCTATGAGTGATCTGAACCCAGACAAGAGAGACAAGGTGTCAGAAAGTATTCAGAAGGTGGGGTCAGAAGGTCTGCAAACCGAACAACCATGGGAAGTTGCCTTAAGCAAGAAAGGCAAGAAGAAGAAAAAGAAGAAGACCCAACATATGCAAGAGGCGAAAACACCAGGACGTACAGACTACCACTCCGCCAGTGCAAGAAGTGACAACACCAGGAGGGTCCCCTGCTGACACTCCACCAGAGCAAGAACACCAGAAAGACATGACAGGTGCCAGGCGAAAGAACCGACATGTATTTATATATGGAGACGAGAGTGCCTCCAGGATGAAACACGCGGTCCTTCGCACGGTAAACTGGAACAAGCAAGTTCACTACCGGGTGCGTGATGGTGCCTCTATCCAAGAGATCAGTGCTCAAGTGGATTCTGCGACAGATATATGGGGCATACCTGAAGCCATGGTAGTCCTACACGCAGGTCTCATCAACCTGCAGAAAGGTGAGGCGCCAGAGGAGGTAGCCCAAACCTTAAAAAACAGCATACTGACCTGGAAAACGAGAGGAAGTGGCCATTTCTTTGTCATATACGGGATGCCAGAAACTCTACCAGGACAAGCAAGTGAGGACGCACGGCGTAAAAAATGGAACCAATGCCTTAGCAGGATATGTGCTGAACTGGGAACAAGAGTAGAGCTGGTGATACCAGGGGGAAGGAGACACGTAGTGGATCTATATCAACAACCATATAGACCACAGGAAGCTGGTAGTCGTCTAGGCCGCAGACTCTGCTCTTTTTTAGGGCAACGAGCAGCGGCCTCGAGCGGGACATGGCTGACAGGCAAACCTACTACGCCGATAATGGCAGCCCTAGGGAAGGCGCTCCTTCAGATGGCAAGGAAACAGCAACCTCCCAGGCTCAAAGTACACCCACAAGACCTAAAGCAGTAAGAGTGCATACGGAACGCAGACGCCGACGTCGCACGAGAGTTACTTCCACAAATATAGGCTTCCTAAACATGCATGGAGCAAGAAAGCCAAGCAAGTGAGAGGAGCTATACGGAGTGCTGGATTCTGAGGCCATAGAGCTCTACGCAGTTGCAGAGACGCATCTTCGCGAACTGGAGGAGCCACCGGTTAATCCACTGTGGCAATGGGCCGGCAACAACCGCGAAGGGGAAGCACGCAAAGGTGGCGGCATAGGATTTCTATGGCGGAGTGGGCAAGTGTGGGAAAAACTAAAATGCCAGTGTAGCGAACACATGTGGATCCGTGGAGCGATCTCAGGGACTCCTACAATCGCGTGTGTACTCTATCTTACGGTCACGAATGGACAACACGACGGCAACGTTCGAGTTATGCAGTGCATCAGTGAGGACATCCAGCGTTGGGGGACGGATAGTGAAGTGCTGATTCTGGGAGACTTCAATGGACACATCCAAGAAATTGATGGCTTCCTAGACTTCAATGGGGACCTCATGCAGCAATGTACAAGGAGGCACAACCTAGAAGTAGCAAACCTTCGGCCAGATTGCGAAGGAGAATTTACATGGTGTGCCAGAAACAGTCGTACCTGTATCGACTATGTGCTTGTCTCATCGCGACTGGCGTGTCAAGTCAAGCACATCAGCATTGATGAGGAGGGAGACTTCAGCATTGGGAGCGACCACAACAGGATCAGGCTAACTATCTGCTCATCCACATGGTGCAAAAAAGAGCGAGAACACCGGAAGCCTGGGCAACGATTCCTACCTGAGGCGGCCTATGAAGACATTGCTAAGGAGTTCGACAGCAACCTGCAGACCTCCAAACCTCTTAAGTATGAAGAGTACGTGGAGGAACTGCAGCGCTTAATGCGGCAATACGAAGTTCGCACCAACTCCCGTGGAGGGGTGCGGCGAAAAGGATGGTGGGATGAAGAGGTGCGGAAAGCCTTGGATGAGCGAAAAGCGGCGAACCGCCTGCACAGGAAAGCTGTGAAAACCCTTTCCGCAAGTGATGCTCTCCAAGCATGGCAGGAATACCTGACCTGCAAACAGGCTATGCAAACAATTGTCCAGAGCAAAATCGCCGAGCACAATAGCCGTCAACTCCAGTCTTTCACAGCGGACGGTCGCAACGGGGCCAGGAAGTTTTGGAATTACGTGTCATCTCTAGATGGCAAAGCCAAGGTACCTCAAATCCGGCACGAGGATACGGGACAACCAGTATCTGACATGGGCGGGCACTTAGCGGATCACATGCGTAAACTGTACGATGTCGGCAGCGGCGAACAGATTGACTCAGTCGAATACCACCCCATAAATGAATACCGCCTGAGCAATAACGTGAAATGGGAAGTGAACCGTCCAGCTCTAGACCGAGCGATTGCACGTATAGGAGCACACACCGCCCGAGGGCTTGATGGCATACCTGCGGGGCTGATCAAATGCTTCGGGGACGAGGCAAGGCAGAAATTGGCGGACATCTTCTCGGGCATTATGACAGGAAAACCGATACCAGAGGATTGGCTCTGTGGCCGAGTAATCCTGGTGCCGAAGAGAGGAGGGGATGCAGGGCTGTTGCGTGAGTACAGACCGCTCACAGTTACAAGTGTGCTATACCGAACTTTCGCACAAATCTTAAAGACATGGATGAGCGGCTGGGCAGAACACGACGAAAAGTTGACTGAGCTACAGAATGGTTTCCGAAGCAGACGGCGCCTCGAGGACAATGTATTTGTGCTCACACAGGCTATCGAGATAGCACGCAAGGAGAATAGAGGGCTATACACTTGTTTTCTCGACGTCGCCAAGGCCTATGATAGCGTACCGCATGACCCGCTGTTTCACTGTATGACACAAATTGGCATGCCGAAGACATGGGTCAGTCTACTGCGCCGACTATACACGAACAATACGGTGGTTGCGTGCTTTGCCGAAGCTCAAGCTGAACCAGTGAAGGTGATGCGAGGTCTCAAACAGGGATGCCCATTGTCGCCGCTGCTGTATATGCTGTATACAGCCAGCCTGGAGAGGATGCTGCTGGAGGATGGAGGTGGATTCTCGCTAGCTCACTCCTATGGCGGAACACCCGTGCCCTGGAGACTGCCGGGCTTGGTATATGCCGATGATATTGTTCTAATGGCTGACAATGTGGGAGAACTGCAGCATCTTGTCACACTATCGGCAAATCACCTGAGCAAACTCGGATTGCGCTTCAACGCCAAGAAATCAGCGGTGCTGGTGTTCGCAGGCACGGACACATCGGCGGTGGTGTCGCTGCCGGAGGGTGGGCAGATTCCGCGGAGAGATGAGTACAGGTACCTCGGTGTTCAGCTGAGCACATCGAGCCATGTCCTAGACATCCACGAGGAAAACATCCGTCAGACATCACGCAAAGCGGCGAACGTGTTGCGCAAGCGAAGTCTCTGGGGCTGCAACCGCTTCCTGCTGGTCCGAGAAATGTGGAAGTGTGTGCACGTCCCATGCCTCTCGTTTGCCAATGCTGTGCTGACCTTCCAGTCAGGAACTAGACAGTGGCTGGAGCGAGGGCAGCGAGAGGTTGGTCGACTGGCGTTGGGCTGCCATGGGCGAGTTGCCATAGAGGCCATTCAAGGAGACGTGGGGTGGTCGTCGTATGAGGCTGGAGAAGCCAGGAGCAAGATCGCCTACGAGGGCCGCCTGCGTCTCATGAACGACCGCAGGTGGGCACGGCGCTTGTTCCGCTACACACACTTGACCGGAACGAGGACTCAATGGGCTGCGCGGTTGCACACCCTCCGCCGAAAGTTCGGGTTCTTCGCGAAGCCCGTGACGGCAACCAGGGAGTGCCAATGGGCTCGGGCCGTTCAAGAACAAGTACGGGAAGAAGAAAACGAAAAGTGGCGGAAGGCGATGTGTTCCAAGACAACATTGACGGAGTACCGCAAGCACAAAAGTGTTATAGAAAAGGAACGCATCTACGACACAAATGGGGGTAGCGGCCTTTTGTTTGAAGCGCGGGCTGGGGCACTGCGAACACTTGTGTACCGCCGTCGATTCGACGAAGCTACCGACGACACGAGGGCTTTATGCCGGGTGTGCGAGCAGGAAGAGGAAACCATCCCCCACCTTGTGCTACGCTGTACGTCTCTGTGCCCCCGCCAGCGAGAGGGCACTACTCTGCCCGAGGCACTGGGGTTTGCGCGCACGAGTGACACGGCGCTGCACGCAGGCGATGAAACGGCTGGTGCAGTGAACTATGCAGCAGTTTGCACCACCAAAGCAAGGCTGGTGCGGTGGTGGCGAGCGACGCAGCGGCAGTGAATTAGCCGTACAGACTTATTTACGGTGCTGTGAGTGTGTGTGTGTGTGTTTTTTTCTTTCTTCTTTTTTTTTTCGCTGGCTAGGGCAAATTAATCTTGCCCGCCCGATACAAAGGGAATAGCCCCAAGTCATCATCATCATCATCATCATTGTAGAACGCTCATTGGCCAGAGCGCGCGCGCGCGAGGCGAGCCCCTTCTCTCGCGCCTCCCATTGGCTGGCACAACCCGAGGCGGCCATTTTGTTTTTGTATTTTTGTTCTGCGCTCACGGCTGCCGTGTTGCCGGTGTCGTGTGCTCGTGTGTTGTTACAAGTGTCATCTTCCTCTGCTTACGCTCGTGTTCGTGTGGCCCGCCGACACACAGTTATCTTATTTTGTGCTGGCACATCCTGAGATGCTCGTGTAAAGAAGACGCGCCAAGCATACGAGGGCGCGATGCGGAAACTACTTGTCGCTACCGGAGCGTCGAGCCTACGAGAACCGCCCGGTTCCCCTTGTTCAAGCTGCAGCCATCGGATCATTAGGCAACGCTTCAGTGGCATTGGAAACCGCATTCGTATGGCATACTATGCGGGACTGCAGAGTGCGCGGGATACGGCGACGGGAGGAGTGCTTGGCATCGCAGCGCGCAACGAAGCAGCGGAAGTTCAAGCCGTTGGATGTTGGTAAACGGCAGCAAGGAAAATGGCACAGAATTTATCCGCGTGAATTTATCCGTGATAAAAACGTTCTTTCGGCTTGTGCTTCGTTCCGAGTTCGGCCCAAGCAATGACCTTTTTCAAGGCAGAGGGTATAGGCTGCTTTCAAAGCCTGTGCTTCATTATCATAGGTGCGACTCGCGCGAGAAGCGTTTCTTGTAGAAGGTAGCTGGTGATAGTGGTGCTAAGATAATTAATGTCATTTGAAGTGAAATGCATTAAATTAGGGCCACCAATGCTTTCGACAAGGGTGCAACGGTAGTCGCTTCAACCACGACCTGACGGAGCAACACCGGAATTGCAGAGACGCCGTGTTACACTTTCGGGAAATTGATTTGTGCTCCACAGCCTTGAGAAGGTTAAAAACTGACACTGGAAGTTGCAAAAGGAGCACTTATACAGTAGTGACACCAAGCACAGACTTTCAAAATGACACAAACCAGCAGGGGACCCTGATTACAGCCCTTGCCTGCTGTTGAGCCGAGTGCTATTGCTGGACAATAATAACAGATTTTTGGTTTAATAAATAACCCACGTGCTTTTTAGACTTAATCTCTCTGTCTATTTTATTTGCCTGTTGCAAAGCCACATTCATAGACAAATTTTGTATTTGTTTAGCTTGCAAGGAATTGGTACAGGCCTATGAATTGCTAAAGGTGGAGTTTATCACTCTGGTACTGGGTGCACTATGTGACTTTATAAGAAGGTTTTGCCAGTACATTGGCAGGTCATGGTCACATATTTGGTATGGCTGTTCTCGTGAAGAAGAAACCTATCAAATGATATAACCACTAGTGCTCTGGCTGCACTTCCAGAAAAGTTACAGTTGTCTGAAACTTCAAATGCGTTTTTCTCAGTTTGATATTTTTGCTCAACGCACTCAGCCTTACGGGGTTTTTTTCCATGTTGTTGCTGAGTAAAAATCACAAATTTGGTATCATTTTACTCGTATTGAAACGACCTGGGGGGTGATGCTATTTGCATTACTGTAGCACCATTTTACAAATTTTAATTAAAGATACTAATGAGAGTGAATCAGAATAAATAACCACCAGTGAGTGTTCATGTGTTTTCTGACCTTCACAGTGCTCTCAGGTGAATAAAAATAGCATCACCCCCTAGAGCATGATCTGGGCATTGGGCCCATGCACTTACATATTGGTTTTAGTAGGTCGAAATTGCCTAAAAGCCCCGTAAGAAGCAGGCACTAATTATTTTTTCGAACCTCGAGATCTCTTGAACTAGTGCAGCTATTAAAAAACTAATTACAGATTTGAAATCAGCATACAAAACTGGTCAAGACAGTGAAGTTTGGTTCATATTGACTCAAAAATAAAGAAAAAAATTTAGGACCCACGTCCCCCCTTAAGAGCAAATGAAGTAAACAGGGGTGCAACAGCCGAAATAGGATTTGGAGCAATTTTTGAAGCAGCAAAATCTTGCTTTTGGAGCACAAAAGTCCAAATTTGGAGCAGGTTGCGAAAATAAAAACCTGAATTTTTTAGCCCGAAATCCCAAATTTGGAGCAGTATAACAAAGAAGGCTTACTTTTAGAAAAGAAAACAAAAATACGTAACAACCATTCAACATCAGCTAATTCTTACACAATGCACGTGAACACTGCTATTTCAATAAAAGCAGTATGTTGAGCCACCCCACAGTGCGAACAATGACTAAGACCACATTAGCATTTGCAGGACCTGTCAAATAATTCGACAGACACTGGAAATGGTAACGTGGACCTGCGAACCTCGCAACCTGGAAATTTGAGAGATTCGTAAAGCAGAAGCAAGTGGGGGTAGCGAGAAAAGAAAACTGGCATATGCTTTTGTCTATTGTTTCTCAAGGCCGCAGAAACGCCGTACACAGCAGCTCCAAATGATTGCCAATAATTTTTTAGACGTCAGCGATCATACTAGTACTCGTGATTAGACTGCGCGTGCACGAATGGGTAATTAAGGAACAAAATGTGCTGTGTCCCTGACAGCTAGTACTAATAGCGCCTTCTAAATCTCAGTATGCTTTTCCGCAGGACACCAATGTAATGCGGCAAAAGTGGCTTAAAAAGCGTTCTGCACGCAATAATACAAGCATAAGGAAATTTGAGAACCACTGTCCTTTGTTATTGCGATAGCAACTATATGGACACTCTCGACGATTTATTGCCGTCATCTCCCGTATAAAGTCCAAATTGATGACATATCTCTAGGCATAGTATGTTCTACCGAGGGTGAAAGCGCGCGAGTGCGTGCGACGAACCCGGCTGAAGCAGACATCAAACGAGCCAGCCCATCTCCGTCGCTCGGAGGGCGCATGCGATAACACCACTCCGCTCGGGAAGCCTGCCGTCGAAGCATAGAGGAAATGCCCCGCCCGTCTTGAACGAGCATGAGAAGACGCGAGGGGGCGGTGGGGAGGGGGGGGTGCTGTCGCTCGAGCAGCAACTTTTGAACTTTGATTCTAAGGGCACGGTCGCGATTGCTGGCGCGCGCGCTATGTCGGCAGCCATTAGCGGGCAGCTTGTATATCCTGCTACGTCCTGCGCCCTCAATGCGAAAACGCTGCGCAGAAAGAGCATCTTTCCCTGGAAACACCGTATTCTCTTACACCAACGTTTTGTAGAGTTACCTATGCGAGATCGGATACGAAGAGCTTGCTGCCAGCTTCACTTGGTATAGCATTACAATTTGTTGCTATCACATTCATTGCTTCGTCCTTCCGGTGAAGCGGACTTTTTTCTTTTCTTTCGCGGGGGGTTAGGGTTAAGGTCCGCGCGTCTGTATTGGATGACGATGCCCACACTGCAGATGACCAACACGGCCTCCATTTCTCGCTCAAATTTGCGCAACTGAGAAAATTTTAAGCTGGTCGGGCATTTTGGCGCAGCGTGGCGCAATTTTAACAACTTTCACGGTTTTGGCTCAGCTTGGTGCAAAAATAAGGAATTGTATCAAATTGGCGCAATTGGCGCAGCTGTTGCATCCCTGAGTAAATCATTGCTGCCGCATTAACACCACCCATTACCATGAGCCGAGTACAAAGGACTTGCGCTACTAAGATGTAAACAAAGTAGACACTACACGGAAAGGGCTTTAGTTGTGTGCTGATATTCATCCTTCGTCCACGCAAAGACGCCACATGCACACTCACCTCCTGCGGAGTGGGGCGTGCGACCGACGAAGGCGGCGGTCATTTGCCGCGCTTGGACCAATCCTTGGGCGTCCAGTGCAGGCACTTGGGGTCGATGCGCAGGGGCCGCTTGAGGGCCGCCCGCTCGTACGCCTCGATCACCTCTCGCGTCAGGGTGATGATGTACTGGCCCTTGTAGTAGTTGATGAGGTTCAGGTACTGCAGCGTCGATATCACATCTTCCTTCTTGATGCTCGTCAGCTCACTCATTTCACTGCACAAAGGGGAAAGAGAGCAGGCAAAAGCTGGGATCGCATCTCCAATCGGTCACTTTCGCGATCAAACTTAGCGAGTCACTCAGCAAATGTAAAGAAAGAAATGCTACACTTACCCCCAACATTGCCTCTACACTGCATCTAGCACTTGGGTGCACCTGCACTTAGCCAGGCACCACGCTTGACATGAAGTCTACGAGAAGTCGCCGAAGAGTGGACTCTCTAGAATACAGCCCCAGCTCCAGAAATGGCACGTGCTAACTCCTCTGGCATCCTTTCACAATGAAGTCTGGTTCGATTTCAAGGGCCACACGGTATGCTCCGATCATCGGTGACTGTTTTCCCCCAGCATTGCATTGAACTTCTTTTGTGCTCAAATCAATGAGAGATAACGTCACATAGCATGTCTCTATGGGCAACAGAACACTGCTGTAATTCATGCAGCCTTCTCTGTACCAAAGAAAGGATAGCTACAAGGGCAGAGTCTATGCACTTGTGTTACTGTGCCAAGCGTTCTGGTAGTGTTTGACAGCACTTTGCTAAATGCCTAAAACAGGCAATTGAATTGGTGTAGCTTTGATATGTAAATAATTGTAATTATGGGGTTCTCGTTGCCAGAACCACAGTATGATCATGAGTTTTGCCGTAGTGGGAGACTCCAGACCACACGGTCTTCTTTAATGCCCACCTAAATCTAAGAACACAAGTGTTCTTGCATTTTGGCTCGACAGAAATGCGGCTGGATGTGGGAATGCGCTTAGAAAGACAAGGACGAAAGGTGAGGCCAAGACGCACATACAGCACACACAAGACACATCTCTTATTTTCGTCTTTTAAAGGAGTACTGACATGAATTTTAACATTTTTCGGGTTGTTGCTCTAAATGAAAGCACGGGTGTCGAGAACCCTAAAAAGAGTGTCGGGGTGCCTGGGGATGCATTGCAAATATTTTTAATACCGCTTCTTTCAACCAGCAGTTTAGGTTTCGGTTTCGAGAGGGCGGCTTCATAGTGACGTGTCAAGTCTGCCCGTGACGTCACGGGCAGACTGCAACCCACGAAATATACACCTGCTGTCCTTTGCGGTCAGTCGAACGTGGTTCATGATGAGTGAACTGCCGTCCAGTGCCTCCGACAGCGATTTCTGTGATTTAGGCTGCATGCAGAACCCAGATTTCGCAAACCAAGTGAGCTGACTTGATACGTCATAGGGCTCTCCATGCGGTGAAGCTGCCTTGCAGATGCTGGGAGATGAAAACTTTAAAATCAAACTTAAATATTTATACGTGTTTCCCGTATGCGGTGTGGGGAGAGCGTTAACACTACATGCCAAGAAAACCAAAAACTTCCGTTTTGCTGCACTTCAAAATCGTGTCAGTACTCCTTTAAGTGCATTCCCACATACATCGTGTTAAACCAACTTGTCAAACTAGGTTCATCAAGATGCGGCTGGAAATGGAACTCGTGTTCTTGAGCTTAGTCAATGCTTTCCATCTTGCCAAAACTAGAAAGAAGGAGGCAGATAACTATGTTTGCTGCATCTGTCTTCGTTTTGCTTTTGTAGGTAAAACAATGAGCTGTTTCCTTCCTGAGGTTATGCCAAAACAGGGTTTAGAATGTGGCCCTCCTCTCTGACGGCTCTTACGTGAGCAATGTTCTGCCTCCGTACCGTCCCCTTTATTGCCACAGTAAGTTCAAGTGCAGCTTTACTGATACACAAGTGACCACTACCAAATGAACCCAACACTCAGGCCAAGGAAAGCATAGGGGGCATTAATTGTTAGTCTTTTAACTCTAGTACACTGAAACCACATTATAACAAAGTCACATCTGCCACGAAAATAACTTCGTTATATCCGATATTCATTATAAACGTTTATTTGTAACGCTGTAGCTATGACAAGACTATTCTTCATTTACTTCGTTATATCTGTGTTCGTTATATCGAGGTTTGAGTGTAAATTGAAACGAATTAATGTGGACGAAAAAACACCCACCAATGGAAAGTTGGTGGGATCCGAACCCACAACCTTCGAATTACGCGCCCCAACAAATTTGACGGGGAACAACCTTTCATCATATATAGTTCAATTGGTAGAGCATCAGAGGCATAATTCGAAGGTTGTGGGTTTGGATTCCACTGGTGGAAAGGGTGTTTTCCATCCATTTTAATTTATTTCAATTTACAATTAAAAGACAACAATTATTGCCCCCAATGCTTCCCTTGACCTAATTGTCTGTTGGGTTCATTTGGTTGCGTTTAACAAAGAAATAAACCCCTCAAGAAAAAAGAAAAAAAAAATCCCCTTCTTGCGTATAGGTGACCATTGTGTGGAAGATTGGCAGGTATCATTGAAATGCATCAGTAGGCATGCCCCCAATGCATGCCGAGACGTGGTCTACAGTGGCCATCAGACAACGACAGGAGGCGAGGCAAGACTCACTGAATCGTGATCTGCGGCTTCTCGCCCGCCTCGTTGGGAGCCATGTTGATCATGATCTCGAGGATGGTCTCGGACCAGTAGGAGCGGTAGGAGAGCAAGCCCAGGTCCGACAGCGGCTTCTCCGGAGAGCCCGTCTTGCCCTCAAACTTTGACAGCTCGTAGCCTGCACGAGACATCCCGGCGAAGACCACTGATTGCAAGCGCTAGTAGCACAGCTACCGATTCCTACTTGCACATTTTTACCCGTCTCTCTTTTACTCGTCTTACGAGAGCACTTTTGGGGTGTGTTGACGGATGCTGTCACAGTATGGAAGGCTCAAGATCAACTTTTGTTCTGCGGCATTTAAAGTTGCTCTTCAACAAAAATATAAAGCTTGGTGCACTAGTGCTTCTTGAATTCGGCTACTCTATGCCATAGCCATTAAAGAAGTGATGGCAACAAGCGAAAGATTCACTGGATCAAAACCTAAAGCCGGTGAAGGAAGCATGAAACACATCTACAACAAGCGAAACACTGCAATTGTTCATTTCGCCAGACCAGATCTCTCAAGTACTGCTCGGTCGATCGATAATTCACATATGTAAGCACACACACGACCATAGGCCGGCAAAAAAATTGGAGCTGACTCATACTCACTCAAGAAATATATTTTGCTCTGAGGGCTCACTCAGACTCACCAAAATTTTCCTCAACCGGACTCACTCGGACTCAAGCTCACCAAAATGTTACTCACCCGAACTCACTCAGACTCACGGCCCGATCTGAGTCTGAGTGAGTCTGAGTGAGTCGATTCATGAGTGAGTTTGCCGACCTATGCACATGACTGATATAAATGCTTCATAATTGCCATCTTTGCGGAAAAACTTGCGAATTCCACGTGTATGCTACAGAGTATGAATTAAGCCAGTTACAAATACAGATAAACAAAAAGGCAGAGCAATGCATTGGAGTAGTTTTCTGCTCTTGTCTGCGTTTGAATTTATACTGATGTTACAACAGAGTATTTGCAAGCACGGAACACCTGCAAGAGCTAAAATGCGATCAGACTGGTAATGGCAAAATTTTCTTGTTAGCAACCTTCAAAAAAACGATTTGTGTGGTTGTCGTCGTGACGTGTAGGTCCATGAACACTGCCGCTTCTAAGATGTCTTCAGCGACCTTTCATCTCACCGGTCATGCCCTTCTAGTAAGCGATAATAGCAGCTTTTCTTTTTTCTTCCCCAGTTTCAGTATCAAAAACAGCTAGTATTATTATAACCTCTGCGTGTTGCTCCAGCTAGCATAACATCTTCACAGAGCTCCTCTATAAGTGCACTATCTGAAAGTAGGCATGTTATGTGGTCTAGAACCAAGTAGACCTGATAAGTCAAACTCTGATAATTTAAAGTTACAGTTAATTCAAACAAATCTTGAATTTTTGGTTGGTCCGCTACGTTTTCGATGTATTTTAAGGGGGGAGGTGGCATTGAAAAAAAACTTTTTTGTTTGTTGACCTAGAGCAATGAAATTTGGCATGCATACTAATAAGTGTCTCGTATAGGGAAATATGCAGTTTCATCATGATACCTTGAGTAGTTCTCAAGTTACATCATGCTACATGGTCCAATTATATGGTCTGCTCGTGGAAAGCCTAACGCTGTAACAAAACATGCCAGGAAGCTGCAAATGGTGTTGATCTTTACTCAAAAGAAGACTACAAGGTATGACACTCTCAGAATTGTTTAGTAAATTCTCTTTTTTTTTTAGAGATCATCATGGCTGCTGACACACATTGTCAGAAACAGTGTCATGGACAAATCATCATCTAGAAAAAAAACTGGGCCATAAACAAGAAATTGAAGAATGTCATACCCACAAGCAGTGTTCAGGGATTCGGGAAAAAGAAACAGAATCAAAATCGGTCCAGTCATTCCCGTGCTACTCTTTCCACGAGCAATGCACAATGTCCAAAACACACTTGTGAGAAAAAGCCCATCAAAGTTTTCGAAGTTGTTTGCATTTGTTAGAACGCACCAGCACTGTAGTCCTTGGTGCCCTTGTGTAGAGGCAACCTTTTGCGTCTCTGCCCCTTCACTTTATGCATGTGCAATGACTTCCTTGCTCGCTGAGCGTCTTTTTAGCAGCCCTGTGGAGGGTAAGGGCCCCAGGTTGCACACCCATTGCAGCACAAATCTTGGTGTAAGCTTGAAAGTTGCCTGCATTGTACCTCGCAACTGCCTCATGGACTGCTACCTCCACAGTGAAGAGGGAGGCATGCTGCTGCTTAGAAATTAGTGACCAAATCACCGAGTGAAGGCTTTCAGCGGCATTTTGTGTCTTGTTGCCACTGCAACGAGCCTGCAGTTGAGGGTCAGACAGGCGTTGGTACACTGGCCGCAACGCTTCAACAACTTTGTTGGGCAGGTTATACGTGTGTGGAGGTTGTGGCTTCCCCTCTGCCTCTGCTGCACGGTGCCTGCACCAGCTGCGGGCACCGGAAGGACAGAGCTCGTGATGAGGTTCTGCATCTGTCGATGAAACATTATGAAAGGTGGCCATCACTGCTTTCTTCATGTCTTCGACATCCGTGTTGCTTCGCAGTGCTAGGCCATAATAGCTGGTGAGCCTTTTGATCAAGTCCTGCGTCAGGCCAATGTTGTCACGGATAGCCATGCCATAACAACTAGTCAGTCTTTTAATCAGGCTGCCCCATCCTCCTAGTCGATCCTTCTTGCTTCTTGACACGTGTTGGAGAGCTGTACCCATCCTCTCTTTGACATGACTTATACAGTCTTCTTTCGCCAGTGGAATAAATCGGTACGTTCTTTCTTCAGAAAGAGTCAGGAGAGTATCACTGTCTCCATCACAAACAATGGACGTGTACCGGAGGTCATTCTTTCCAGTGACCTTCTCAATAAAATTAAGGGGGGGGACGTGGCATTCAGTACCAACTTTCTTATTCCTTCGTAGGTTTTGATGAAAATTGGCACAGTAATTGCAAACATTTCTGGGATCAAATATCTGAGCAGTTTATTCAATAACGCGAGTTGGTCAGATATAAATTCAACTCCCTGCTTCACACACGCCACGCTCATTTGCAAACCTCGCCTGTGATGCGTTTCATCATCCACTCGGTCGCGGAAACGATAATTTGCGAGGCATTCGTTATCTTAGAAGATTCATCAGAGCTAGCGGCGATACCAAGCACGAATCCAAGCGTGCCTGAATTGCGTCACCAGCGCTTTCTTTCAAGCCGATGTACTCGGCCGCGGCGTCCGGGAAGTCGGCGCACGATATGCTGGCTGCCGGCATTCGGTGACAATGCACAATGCTCCTAGCCGCGGCGACGAAACATCGGCGCGCATAACGTGCTTGGTCTCGCATTTTGCGGCGCCGACGCGCGAAATTGCTAGCCGCTGTTCCGAGCGGTCAATGCGCGACGAGCTTGGCCGGGAGGTCCGCTGCCGATTCGTAAAATGCCCATCCGCACTTTCGAGGAGCCAGCGGACGATGCGATTTGTTGCTTGTGACGAAGCACAGTGCGGCTTGACCGCTAGCGCGATGTCCTTGCCCGCAAAGTTCGGATTCGTCTCGTAAACCAGCGCCGTGAGCGGAGTTAGGCCTAGCCACGACTCCGAGCAGTAAGTTCGGTCGCGGTGCGCGTGGCCGCGGTGCCCGATGTTTCAAAGCAAGTCATGTTCGATCGCGAGTACAAAGAGTAGTCCCGCGAAGTTATTCGTCACGGAGTACGAAGTGCTGACAAGCTGAACTTCTACCCGAGACGCGCATCTGCGATGTTCGCGACGAGCGCGGCACGCTATCGTCTATCGTACACTGATGACTGCGCTTCCGCTTGCAGCTGTCAAACTACAGGGTAATCATATTCTAAATTATCGTCGACCCGTGCACACAGAACGAGTGAACGCGTCACTAAGTAGCGCGATTTTCGACAGTCGTAACATCAGGTAACATCGCGACGCGTAAGCAGCAGACGGCTGTCCTCTCGGAGCGAGCATCGGACCAATGACGAGGCGTGCTGGAGCAACATGGCGGACGCGGCCAATCGGAGGCCTCGAAAGGACCTTCAGTATGGTGGCTAGAGGGGGAAGTGTGACGGGCGAGAGCGGAGGGCTGTACGAATTCCCAATGAAAGATGGCGGTCACACCAGGTGGCGCTACCTGCGCCGTAGGTGCTTGCGGTGGCATTTGCCTGCTTTGCGTATGGCCGCTAGACGTTAAATTCACTTGTTTCTAATAATCGCTTATACCCCGCGCCCGTGTTGTTACATGCGCTACGTGTTTGTTTCGCTAAGAAGCATGTGTTCTTAGCGGTGTTAAGCAAGAGGAAAAAAAAGAAAACCAATATTGCTTTTAAACCAGACGGAACTGGCGTGCCTCCATGTTTTCATATTTCAATGTGTCTTAATATCGGTTTGCTTCGACATGTTTAATTTGCTACAGTGTGCATAAACTGGGCTAGTTGGTTGATTTTCATGGTAAAAGCAGCGCAAAAAGACGACAACACGAGAAGAACGACACAGGACAGGCGCTGAACTGTTCAGCGCTGTTTCTGTGTCATTCTTATTATCATATTCCTTTTGCGCTGCTTTTACCATATTTATAGTCTGCTTCAGTTGAACTAAGCCACTTGCTCGGCTGCATAGCTCAGCTGACTTTAAAGTGTTCTTTCGTCTTGGTCAAGTGTAAACTGTTTACAATCGTTCATAGCGAGTATGCTGGCTGCAGTGCAGCGCGTTTTTTTTTTCTCTCTCTTTTAGTCCGCACCCACCTCCCCCCCCCCCCCTCCATTTCCTCTGTATTGTAGGGGGTTCTCTTGAGCGCGAAATGTTCAAAGCATTTACATTTTCCGGCTACTTTTCCTTGAGAAAATTGAAGTGCTCTTGAGCGCGAAATGTTCAAAGCATTTACAATTTCCGGCTCCTTTTCCTTGAGAAAATTGAAGTGGAGATTGGAATGCTGCAGCTGGAGGCTTTCTGATACTGAGCATTTTATTTTATTATTTTAGCGATAGTTCTATCTATGCAAGGACCAATGATTTCTGTTAACTTACGGCTTTAGATGCATACTAAATACATGCAAGGACATGTTTATTTATCACACATTTGTCATCCCATAATTATGTCAGACATTTGTTGTCACATACTCCCCTATCACGTTAAGAGGTCAAATTACTTGACCCTCCTCAACTTCAAGTTTTTGGCGCTCCCTTTGGACACTCCTGTCTGCTTTTCTTTTTTTGGTAAATTACTTCGCGGTGCATTCGGAAACACCGTAGGCACAGCGTCTTCTGACAAACGCGGGGTATCTCAACAACCTCACTGTTTATGGTATGTCCTTCCGATGCAACTCACGTCGAAGTGCCGCTCGCAAACAACGCTGTCCCTCGTCAGCTCTTTGTCAGTCCGCTTATTATTTCGAGCTCATTGCTCTCGCCTCGAGAGATCCTTCGGGGCTTCAAAGACCGAAAGCTTCTCCGAGCACGATCTATACCCGCCTTTACAGCCAGGGACGAAGCATGTACTTGCGCGATTTGACGGCATGGTTCGCAGAACACGTGGGTACAGTGGCGGGTAAACAAACGACGACAGCGAAGGCAAGGCATCCGAACAAGGTGACGGCACAGCACAAAGAGAACGAACGAGTCCAGACGAGCCAAAGCAGGCGCGGCGAGCGCGGGCACCTACTACTACACCAGCGCCCCTTGCGGCGGCCAGAACTTTCATTGCGTTCCGCGCATTGCTCTCCCACGGCGGGGATACAGCGCCCGTCACACTTCCCCCTCTAGCCACCATACCTTCAGAGATTTGCTTTTTGTGCGCTTGTTTTCAAAGGGAGGAGCCAGCTGAGGCGGGGAATTTGAAAACGAAGAAATGCTCTTTACGGCGAGCTCAAAATGGCGGCGCCCGGTTGTACCGTTGCGGAGCAAGACTTTTTTGAAAACCACCATTTTTTTGCGATCTCCACAATAATTTTCGCCACCTCAGCACGTGCAACAAATTTTTTAAAGCACTTCTAGGTGGTTTTCAGTGAAGATATTTTGGAATCAGATAGAAAAAGGGCTACAGAAACTGAAAATGTGATTTTCAAAAAATCGATTTTTTTGCCATTTTGCGCGATACGAAAGCCGCGTCCCCCCTAAGGCCACTTAATACAAATTGCCCCATTGCACGGTTAATTCAAAACTTTTTGCATATCCATGCCTGGAAATATCTGCTGCTTTGTTGCTTCTAGCTGAACATTCGCATTTTTATTTCGCAAATAAAGCCGATTGCCTGCCTAAAAAGCGGCCAAACTAGCCAAACTGTGCACACCCACAATCGCATGCTGACTAGGAAGAAGAAAAAAAGTCACAGTTTCGCCGCAACGGCGAAGCAATGAATGCGATAGCAACAAATTGGAATGTAACGCGAAGAACGGAAAGCAGCTCGAAATTTCCAGCACACCACTTGAGCCCAAAGGACGCACGAAAAGAACGCACACAGGACGAGCGCGAACTATCATGCGTCACAGCTCAATACTTGAAGCGCACTGCTAAAACATAAAGCAGGATGCACGAAATGAACGAACAGGTACACACACGACGAGCGCAAACTAAATGTCGCAGTTGTTACTTATTTCTGTTTGAACAGCGCACTCCTCTCGCAAATGCAGCCGCTGCAGGGAGTGAAGTGACCTTCGTACGCTCTGTGACTTCAACGCGGACACGCGGGGAAAGCACAAGACATACGACCGCGCGGTCCACCCCCCGCCCGCCTCCTTCCTTCCTTGAGATAAACGCACGAAGGCGACCACGCCCTGTAGGGCAAAGAGCATCGGCGTTCGCAGGGGCGGGGCGACGACCTTTAAAGCCCAGCACGCACATCGCGCCATCTCGCTGGTGAGTAAGAAAGCACGCTGAAGTAAATGGTGTATATAAATAGCTCGCCTTTAGCATGCTGAAAGACGGAACTCTCTGTGGCTTAGCCGTCTAACGCCGCGCGTTTCGGAGCGAGAGGTCGGCCGTTCGATTCCGCGCGTCGGAAAGTATTTCTGAATTATTTTTCTTTGTGGCTTTTCTATATATATATATACACATATACATATACAGTGCATGACGGCGGCGACGGCGACAGCAAAAATCAGCCGAGACTGTCCATATAATTGCTATCGCAATAAAAAAAATTCAGACGGATTGGACTTGGTCTATCGCGTGCCCAACCCTTCTTAAAGGCCAACTCCGGCGATTTTTCGGGGTCCGTGGATCTCAATAAAATTCGCTGGGTACGTTCCTTTTCACGTTCCCGTTATTTATGCCAAATTACAAGCTGGAGACATACGCAGATTCATTGCAAATGAATTTTATTCATAGCCCAGACTCTCCCCGCCTCGCTTCCTAAAATTATTGGCAACATTGGGTGCGTGACGTCATTTTTGTTAAGCGGAAGTGACGGAACCGAGGGGCGCCTAGAGCGTCTGCTATCCGCAAGGCAACAATCGCAAGTGTTCGGCGAGCGCTTTGTTGGCTGGGCGTGTGAATTTCAGTTCCTTGTGGTAGTGCATGCGATGGGTGGCAAGTGGTGTCGCGTTGTGGGCTGCACACGATTCTCCGTTGGCAGTCACGAAACACTCGCACCTAATGATTACCCTGCATCTCTATATTAGAGAGTTTTAGCTAGCAATGCTGGTTTACCGCCAGGAAAGTACGGTAATACCGTACCGGCTAAAGTATGCACATGCGTGAACACCACGGAAACACTTTCCGTAGTATATATAGGGTCGTGCGAAACAACGTAACCTAATGGTGCGAAAGGTGGCTCATAGTTGGCTTATATTAAATTCCTTCGGCCGTACCAACGCGATGTTGAACGCCGCTATTACCAAACTTATGCACTCTTCCCATAACAATATTAAGAAGCTTTACTTAGTCCGTGAACTTCTCAGCGATAGCATTTTACCCGATCACGGCCCCACAAACCTGAGCTGCCTGGACAGGTGGTGCCATCTGGCGGTGGAATGTGCAACCAGGCAAGAAAAGAGCTAGACAGGTATGTTCCACTTCATCGAAGAGGAATGGTCATTACAGTTGGCCTCCAAATGCGTTGGAATCGCAGCTGCCATTTTCCGACAGCTCAGCTTGTGCACGTGACACGGTCAGTCACACACAAGATTTCCGACGGAGTCACCTTTCAACTGAGCGTCTGTTCTTCGCCGCTTTCGCAACTTTCATACTACGCGCTGGCGGGACCGGCATGCCTTGCATGATTTCCGGTTTTGTAACCACTTATACGTCACGCGAAGACGGTATGCTCGGTTGGGTTTTGGTTTCGGTGTTGCGCTTTTTTGCTTATTTAAAATTATTCTCGAATTTGCCGAGTGTTCCTGCTATCGGACCCGTGACAGGAGCGTCTCAGGAATATAAAAGCACCATTACTTTGACATGGCCAAAAAATCGCCGGAGTTGGCCTTTAATGTCATTTTCGCCGCAGTACACTAGTGTCATACGGGAAAGCGTCCTTAGAATGGGAAGGGCCTACTAGCTGTCATGGGAACTAACACATTTTATCCCTCACTTATACATGTGCACGCATTGTATATTAACAAGCACCAGCTGCCATCTAAGAACTTCATGCAGAAGTGTGTACGATGTTGCTGCGGTACTTAGAAACAAACATCACAACGCTAGTGGCTATGTTGCCCTCAGCAATATTTTTGAGAACTTCTGATAATCTAAACTTCTGATAATTCAAGCAGAATCCTGAGGTCCCCTCGAGTTTGAATAATCGATAGTTTCAGTTGATCTTAGACTAGTGATGAGGTACTAACTGGGCAATGAAGCAAACAGATGCGAATGAAATGGGAAAATGAGGGACTCACTGAACTCGATGAGCAGTTTGCCAAAGCCTTTCCTCTGGAAGGGTGGCAGTGTCAGGATGCAGGCCACATTGTAGTCCTCTGTCGACTCTTTCTCCTGCATGACAGTACAGCACACCATACAACTGAGGTGCCACTGACTGCACAGTGTCCCTTCTATCCACTTCACACGCGTGCAACATTGGTCCCATCACCTTGGAGCTGTTCGCTGCTTCCACCATTACAGGAAAATCTTGCTGCCAGAACATTTTGCTCAGAATTCCCTTTATCACAAGGATGCAGTGAAGATGCAGCAGGCTGACATGTGAGGCAAGTTGGGCAGGTTGGTGAAGTCTTAGAGTGACTTAGTGAAAAGTGCTAAATGAGCAGGACAAAGAATGAAGGTAGACGGGACAGGCACCGACTTCAAACCAACATTTATTTGCCTGTTCTGTCAACCTCCTTCCTTGTGCCCTGGTTACTCAGAGCTTTTCAATAAGTCACTATGCAGTAGGTGAGACAATAACATAGCCCATGCTCACCAGAACCTAATCACGCTGTAATTTCCGTACATCCACAATGTCTACAACACGAAGGTGCCGATAGGAGCTATAATGTAGCGAATGAATTATCAATATAGCGAAAAGACAGAATGCTTATTGAGAACACAGGCATTCTACTACAGTAGAATCTTGCTAAAAGGACATCACTTAAATGGAATCGACATTTACATGGCAACAACTGTCACTAAACTGGTTGGCTTTGTATTTGCCTGCTGCGCCACTGTGTCTCTTTCTCAGTGAACAAAGCTTCTTGTCAAATGAAACATGTTTTTCCGGTTCTCTCAGGTTCCATTTTAACGAGATTCCACCGTGTACGTGTAAGAGAAGACTGAATGCGGTAGCCAATGGCCTTCCGCCGAAAAACAACCATATGAGAGGGACCAGGGGCGTACCTTGGAGAAGTAGCCGACGAGGTGGTAGCCACGGCTGTCGACCTCGGTCATGACGTAAAAAAGGAACGGGTCTGTGTCATAGTACAGCGTCTTGTGATCGAGGAAGCACTTGGCCAGCAGGCAAAGGTTCTGTGCATACATCTGCAACAAAGACAACAGAGATGGGAGGCTTGCCTCAAGGCACAAGTAGGTGTGAACGCATGCAGCCTTCCATTTACAGTTTTAACCGTTTTGACTCTATGCAGTCGTGTGACACCTTACAGACAAGATTGTCGCCGACAATCTACACACCATGCTTGTTCACCATGTTGAACATGGTGAGCATTGCAAATAAACACCATGTTGTTCATTTGCAATGCCTCCCCCCCAGAAAAGGGCCCCCTCACAATGTCTGGGCATTGTGAATAATAATAATAATAATAATAATAATAATAATAATAATAATAATAATAATAATAATAATAATAATAATAATAAGGGTAATAATACAAACTCATAGGGTCCCTTATGCCTTATACCTAAGACGACTCAAAGGCGAAAGCCATCTTCTTTTTCTTAGTCAATGTATACTGATCCTGCCTCGTCACACTTTGAAAGCTTTCCGCATCTAACATGGTTTTGCACTGCCTCCGTGATCACACCTTTGACCAAGGTACGATGTCATGGGATGACATCATCATGTGACGTGATGTCTCAGTGACATCACAAATTTGGACCATCTGTGTCGTCATATGGTGATGTCATCACGTGATGATGATTTTTTGCATCACTCGTCCCTGGTGCCGCTGGACGCCAATGCCGCTGCGGTTAATTTCGCATTTGATGAGGCATCTAAGGCTCTTGCCTTAAAATAATAATAATAATTGTCGGAAGTTTGATGTCCTAAATCCACAATATGATTATGAGAGCCACTGTAGTGGAGGGCTCCAGAAATTTCTACCACCTGGGATTCTTTAACATGCACCTAAATTTAAGTACATGGGCCTCTACAATTTTGCCTCCACCAAAATGCGGCCAGGATTTGATTCCGCGGCCTTCGGGTCAGCAGATTGTAAAAAAAATAAACAAAACAAGCGTGGTGTGTAGATCATGCAGTGGGCAACTGTACCTGCAAAGTTCAAAATGGCTGCGTGGAGTGAAAACAGTCAAAACTTCAAACGCAAAGGCATGCATCCTTTTTTCTTGAGTTAGCTGTGCTTCGAGCTAGAGTCAAAGTCACGCGCACACATGCTGCTTGGAACATCACTGACCATGGCAAGTGAGCTTGGTTCATCATCCGCTGCCGAGTGCTCAATGCAGCCACTGGAAATGTGTCGCAGAGCAAAAATAGAAAGGAAAGAAAGGAAAGAGGCAGTGCTCATTGTGGAACATGACATACTCTATGAGGACGAAGGGAGGGTACGCTGCTTGTGAATGCTAGCCGAGACAAACGGGGAGTGCGTGCCTGTTGACAGCGGCTCTCCCCTCTTGGCAGCAAGGCAACAGCACAGTTCCGTTTCTTCCAACTCATCCAACAACAAGCTGACCAGGAAACTTTTTTTTTTTTTTCAAGAAAACACACCCAAGCGTGTGTTTACATGCTTTACAAGTTCATTAAACTCAGCACGGGGCTGCAACGTAACAAAAAACTGGGAGGACGCTTGAGCTTTGCTTTCAAGAGCAGAACATGATCGCGTAATCGGACAGTGTTCGTATCGCCTTCCCAATCGCTAGCCTGGCTTCACTTCTCGGTCGACACCTAAACTGTGCTGCAAGGAAAGCCATTCGCAACTTTCACGGCCTATAGGTGGCGCGACTGTACATACAACATGGCGGTCGTTGAGATTATCGGCCCGCTGCAGACGATTTAGGAACGTACTTTTTTGGCGAAGAGTTCAGTTCTTTGCGCTTCGGCTGCACTCCGATTTATGTTTTAGTGAAAGCAGGGTTGCGGTGACATATTATAATAAGTAAAGGAATGTCGGGTACGTGATTGGAACCTCATTAGGAAGATAAATATGCACACAATTGTAAATAAAGCCAACACACTAGTCGCGTTGCTTGCGGCGCTTAATCGCGCGTTGCAACCCCCGCTGTGTTGTTAGCACGATATGGTAGTAGTAGACTCAGTAAAGATGTCTCAGTAATATCAGAGACATTCTCGGAGACATGCTTTATCTCATTTCTGCTTGCATTGCATTCTGCCGCGTAGCTAGCTCAGCTCCCTTCAAAGCACGAAGTAATGTAAGTAAACGAAAAAAAAAAGATGTGTTGCCCTTCGAGACCGAAGCACAAGAACAACTTTAGGCATGTGCGATTATCGAAAATACTATTTTAGTGCGTTTTCTTGGTAAAAAAGAGAAAAAATAAACAGCGGAATGCCACAATAGGTCGACAAGCAGCGAATGAAACCAGCGCAAGACGCAATTTTCACGTTTAAGATGTGACGTTCCTGTTATCATCCTACGCTTTCTGTGTTTATGAGAAGTGCAATAAGTAACATTGTACGGGACAGGGACGAAAAAACAGCGCCATCAGCAAGTAATACCGAACAAAAAGAGCTGGCGATGTGAAGGTCACGGAGGCACTTCACAGCCACTTCAGATGTGGAATGGTGCGATAGACGCTTTGAAAGTGCACTTTTTATTATATTCTAGAGGCGGAACGCATTCCTTATCAGTTCTGGTACTGTCTGCACAGCGACTGTGTCGAGCGGAGGAACGAAGCGCGAGAAAGGTGATATGAGGTAGTAGACATATGCTCAAACACAAAATGGGATTCTACATACATTCATGGGCCTTGGTTATTTGCTTGCGAAGTTTAACCCGCTTAACCACTCACGGGCTTTCAAGGCGCTAATCTGAAGGGGCTTTTGCTTTGCCTCCCGCTGTACGCTGTGAGCACCGAGGCCCGCAGTAAAATCAGTTTCCTTTTACTTTTATTTTCCGTTCACATTGAGGAACCGAAAGTGTCATGTATCGAGACCGTGCACACCGTCGCAAAACGACCCCAAACGAGACAAAACAAGTGGCAACATTCGCTGACTCAAGCGGGTCCAACATTTCAATAATCTCAACAGAGCTTCCGGCGGCCACCACTCGGCGGCGCCATGGTACCTGGAAGTTGCGAATAGTGTGGACGCGCGCCGCCTTCTATATCCATGCATGTGGCACAATAGAACATGGAAAGCACACCCGTGGGTCCTTTGCGCCATCTTTTGGGTTTTCTGTCAAGCAGAAGAACCTCCGAGATGTGTGTACCACCAATGCTAAATGGTGTACAGTTAAACCTGCCTATAACAAACTTCCATACAACGAATTCCCCGATATTACGAAGATTTTCTACTCCCCACCATTACTCCATAGAAGCACATGTATTTGCGACCTCTATGTAACGAAGTGGCTGTGGGAGACACCCTTGATAAAACGAATTTTCGCCGCCGACAACCTATGGATTTTGCTCCGAATATTGTCACTTTGGCACAAGCAGGAGCCGCATGCATCTTCTGCAGTTGCCCTACTGATGAGAGCGTGAAGCGGCAGCATTGTGCGTGGCGTGCTCGAAACCCTGGCGGCTGTGAGGCGAGAGCAAGTGCTCGTTTGTGCGTACGGGTGTGCGTGAGGCGAAGCCTGTGCTCCTCGAGCCGGCTTTCTTGTCGCCGAGGGCGCGTGCGCAGGCGTGCCCATCCCCCCTCCCTCCCTCCAAACTTCATCCAGCCGCTCGCGGGTGCCACCGCGCTGGCTTTCTTTAAAAATAAAATTAAAAAGAAAAAAAGAAAACACAAATAAATAGAAAAGAAAAAGAAAATCGGTTTTTGCACTGGCAGCGCCATCCTTCGGTTGTTGCAGTAGTCTCCGAACTGCACTTTCTTAACGCGACACCAGGTGATGCCACTAAAAAAATTCTTGCTCCGCGTCGTCACGCTTCGAGTTTGCGCCGCATATTAGAGGGCAATCGCAGTTCTGGTTCGCTCTTCGTTTTCGACGCTGTGCACACGTGCGTGGTTTCACTGCACGTGCATGGAGCAGCCCCTGATGACGTGCAGCTTTTGTGATTTTTTTTAATGCCGACAACTGTTTCGTCACTACCGAGGAAATGTCAGCTTAGGCGCTGGTGGAAAATGTCCGCGACCATGGTGACGACGGATCTTTGGAGGTCGACTCGTGGCTGTCCTCGCGCGCTTTGCGTCTTGCGCCGCGTTGCGGGTTCGGGAGACCGTGGCCTCCGAGATTAGCTCCAGCAATGCAACGGCGCATTGTCGGAGCCAATCTCAGAGGCTGCAGCTAGACGATGACGGAGCAGCGTTGTATTGATGTGCTACGAACGTTCAGTATTGCCACCCCTCACAAACAAGCAATAGAGCAAATAACGCAGTTTTTTGCCGCTAAATAAATGTTTTGGGTGAGCTCTGCCTTCACTCCCTCTTGTGTTTAATTAGTGCGTTTCTGTTCCGAATTTTCGTGCTGAAACTGGATATAATGCAAACCTGTCTGTAACAAATTTTTTCGGGAATTTGTCAGTTTCGTTATATCCAGGTTTTTAACTGTATTTATAAATAGCTCACCGTTAGTATGCTGCAGGATGTATGCGTGATGGCTGAGTGGCTAAATGCATCGCGCCACAGAGCGAGGGATCGCAGGTTCAAATCCCCGAGCCCACTTGAACCGAAGATTTTTTATTATTTCATTATTTGTGTCTACCTCGAATATTCGCTCACGGAGAACGCTTCACTCAGAGTCAAAGACGCCGACACCAAAATTTCTGCGAAATGAGCTCTTCAACGCTATTGCGTTAAAATTTGCAATGGGCCATGGTGAGGTGACCATGAACAAAAGATTGTCACAAATTTAGCTGTCTTTCGGAGATAGTATCGCTGAACTCTAGGACAAATTACATGTTCCATCATAACTCCGCGATGAAAGAAAGGTGTGCGGTAATTGTACACTGCACACCTGTGCAGTCATTAGATGAACTTGCAATGTCGCACGAACTGATGCGAAACAACGGATTTAACAGTGGTTCCTCAACACAATCAATAATAACAACAGAAAAACTGAAAAACAGACACAAACCTTGTTCTTCCGGCCATCAATCTCGAAGAAGGAGTAGTTTCCCTTGCGGTATATCTCGTTACCCGGCGGATGCTTGAGCGTGCATTTGGCCTGAGTGAAGGAAATAAATAAAGAATTATGCATGCTTGTTCAGACCAGGCTGATCCCACTTTAGCAACACCACGATGTTATCGAAGCACACAGTACAGCATGCATGAGAGAAAATCGAAACCGTTTCAGATCCGTAGCAAAGAGAATGTTGCGTCAGTGAAAGGTCAATCTGGCTACGAGACCAAAAATATAAACTTTTTATCACCACGTGTCGTAGTGTAACATAGGCGAATCATCTGAATGATTCACAGCGCATATGTCTGTATGCCCAGAAGCGAGTTACATCTGGAGGTCCGCACATGTTATTGATTATGGCCTGGTTATATTTCCCATAAATACAATTAAGGCTTGATGGAAGGTGTGAGACTAAAAGCGAGGAACGCTCGACTGAGGTCTCGCGCATTTTACAGCAGGCAGCAGCAGGAAACATCATACACACTGCAATCGGATTAAAAAAAAAAGAAAGCTGGCTTATTTAGATTAGAACAAGAACAATGAGTGAAATGAATTTCCACGCATTTCATTTTGCAGCATATGCATTACACAAATCTATTAGGAAAGGATGTATACAAAGACGTACAAATCACGTTGCCACGCCAACGTGACTGGTACGTCTTTCTTCCTTACTGGTTCCTTGCTTCTTGTTTCCAAAATAAAATTTAGTTGACAGTCGGCGCAGGTACGGTACTCATGAATTGAAAAGCAAAGATTTAGGGTTAAGTAACACACATAATTTCGCTTCCAGAGCCTACAGTTCATGTCACATCAACGTAATTCTCACTCCAACACTTAAATCGGAGCCAAGATTACCTATAGTGGTCAGATTTGCAGCAGCACGACGTGGTTATCACAACAAATTGCCCACAGCGGTAATTATACTAAAAATATATGCTGCATTTCTATCCACGAGTACTGTACCACTGTGTATCTTTGTTTAGTGTCTTTTTGGAAGCACCGCAAAGACCAGTAAAATAAATAAAACTAGCCCAGTTTTTTATTTTAATAACATAGATAAGCTTTGCTAATCTAACATAAGGATTGCAGTTTTTTTTCCATCACTATCTGGAGATGAGGTGCACCCTTTGCACGGCATGGGTGGGCCATGTAGGCCCATTTTTTTCCCCAGGGTGCATAATCACCGTTATCTCCTTACACCAGAAAAAGGCAACACTATGCAAATTTTACTCACCAGATGTCGCTTGAGACAGGTTCGGGACTTGGTGTACTTTAGACAGAACTCACAGAGGTAAATGCACGAGTTGACTAGTTCCTGGAAAGGACAAAGGAACAAGAACGACAAATCACACTGAACTCTGGCGTTGAGTTCTAGAGGGGAAAATAACGTACTTCAGTTATGACGGCTTTCCAGAAAAACCAACAGGAGGGATATTTAAGCGTCATGTTTAAGGGGGGACACTGCTCCTTAAAGCTTTTTGAGATTCTTGATCGATTTTGATTTATGGAGGTTTTAAAACGTAAAAGACTATTTCATGAGCTTTTAGGGGAGCAAGATTTTTCCTAAATAGAGACATTTACAAAGTATATTGGCACACACAATAACCTGGAATCAGAACTGTATGCAGTACAACAGAAATATATGTTCCAAACCCATTTGAACAAGAGTTACGGTATGTCAAACATTTGTGAGTGAAGTCCCATCTAGACATTGACATTGAGAACTCGACAGTCATTAATTTCAATGATAACAGGTTCTTAAAATAAAAAAGAAAGGGTAAAACGAAGATCAAAGTTACGTCTATCAATGTCAAGCCAAAACCCCAGAACCTGAATGTCGGTGTGACACCAAGAGAATCAAAGCCCTTTTTCGTATTCTGGCCACACTGGTGGCTCGGTACAATTTTACGAAACTTGCTACGTTAGGTCGCTGGATCCCTTAGAGAACAATGCAATCAATTTTTACCAGTAACAGATTATGCATGCCCTAGCATATATTGTCTAAACCTATGTCACCACGGCAAGTTGATTCAGGAACTTCAAGGTGGCAATGTAACTTGTATATCCCGTTTTTGTGCGTTTTCTGGCTCTCGCAGCGAAAGCAGTGTTTTTAAAATAGCAGCATTGTAATCTATTAATATGTATAATAATAATTGCTGGGGGTTTAATGTCCCAAAACCACAGAGAGACACCGTAGTGCAGGACTCTGGAGATTTCGACCACGTGGGGCTCTTTAACGTGCACCTAGATCTAAGTACACGGGCCTCAAGCATCTTCGCCTCCATCAAAAATGTGGTCGCTGCGGCCGGGATTCGATCCTGCGACCTGCGGGTGAGCAGTCGAGCACCTTAACCGCTAGACCACTGTGGCGGGTAATCTATTAATACCAGTGAGCTAATCTTTCTCAGTTGAAATTGCAGCCAAAGATGCAGAAGAATAGACTGTTGGACGAGTTGGTATTTCATTATGAGAGAAACGACGCAAAAAACCTGGACAGAACAGCACAAGCGTATACTAACAACTGAAATTTTTATTGAAAACACGAAAAACATATAGGGAAAAAAAAAGAAACCATGTGTGCATGATTAAACAAAAAAGACCTAAATGTGCACATCAAGATACCCAATCTCTGCTTTTGAGTAATGCTTTGGAGGGCTTGGCGACGCAACTGTCTATGGCTTTGAAAATAAAATAAGTAGAGCTGTGCGAATAGCAAAATTTTGGGTGCGAATCGAATTCGAATAATAAAGATTGAGTGCGAATCGAATCGAATAATTTCGAATAATTTTCGAATATTTCTCAAACATTTTTCGAATAATTCGAAGTGAAATTACAGAAGTTGCAGAGAATCCCTAAGTATGTCATTGTGAGATAGCAACATGAAAGTGTTTCTTTTCGCTAGGTTGATGAAGCGCTGGTGGGGTCATATTTCATAGTTGTCTTTCTTATCAAGAATGAGGCAATGTAGAGGCCGAATTGTATTTATGTACATGATTTGGTGCAACCAAAGTGTTGCCGACAACTCTTTACACGTGATAGGCAAAGATGCCATTTCCTCAGCCTCTCCTCCTCTTTCAACTTCTGTGGAAGCCCAACTGATGTGGCGGACAAGAGTGTGCTCGCTTCAAGTCCGGAGTTCCAAATCTGCCTTGTAGATGTCGATATACAAGAACATCTGAAATACTGGATGCTAAAAAGCTTCGGCTTCCGATTTTTCGGACTTCCTGCCCAAATTTCAGGTCCAAAACAGCATTAATTGAGCCTCCAAATCTGCCACATCTTTCATCTCCGTATTGAAACCAGCGTTTTCTTGAGTTAATACATTTGCGACCGTAGCGGAGCTTGAAAGGCAGCTTTGCCGCAATACGGGGGTGTGATGAGGTGAAGCATATTGAAAATCTAGAGACCACTTCCAATCAGACGTTGACTGTCTCTTGCCCAAGTTCGACCGTAACGGAGCTTGAAAGGCAGCTTTGCCGCAATACGGGTGTATGATGAGGTAAAGCATATGGAAAATCTAGGGACCACTTCCAACCGGACTTTGTCTCTTGGCTAAGTTCGACCGTAAAGGAGCTTGAAAGGCAGCTTTGCCGCAATACGAGAGTGTAATGAGGTGAAGCATATTGAAAATTTGAAGGGGTCACTTTCAACCGGACGTTGACTGCATTTGTCTTTGGGAAGTTCGAATAGTTCGAATAGTAAAATTTCAGTGCGAATCGAATCGAATAGCAAACACTATTCGAAAAATATTCGAAATTTCGAATATTCGCACACCCCTAAAAATAAGCTTCAACAAGCTCCCAGGTCGTGTGCAAGAACTTTGGTTCCTTGGAAAACCGGGCTGCAATTCGATCACGGCAATGTAATGAGAGGTTTGTTGAAGGCTGTCCTTTCATCGACAACCTGTGGTCATTCACTGAGACAGCGGCCCATCTGCTCGATGTACTTGTTGCCACAAGAGAGAGAAACAGAATATACCCCTCCCTTACCACAGTCTGATAAGCCGTCCCTATGTTGGACTTAACACTCAAACTACTTCTGTGCAGTGCCCTCCACCTTTCTTTCGACAAAGATGCAGCGCTGCTCATCGTGAAACTTCAGTGTGCGTAAAAGACAAGGGAACAACTGAAGAATAACTGAAGCAGGCGCCGTCAAAAGTATGTGACGCCACGGCAAATGGTGCGGGAATTCCAAGGTGGTGTCGCCACCTGTATTTTCTTTTTGCGCATTTTCTCGCTTATTAAGCGTCTTCTCGCAGCAAGCGTGGTGTTTTTGGTATCGTGGAAGACTACTTTACTAATGCGAGAAAAATCGTTTTGCTTTTTAGTGTCCCTTTAAAGTATTACTTACCCAGACTAACTTAGACTAAGACTCACAGCCTGATATGAGTCTGAGTGAGTCTACTCATGAGTGAGTTTGCCGACCTATGGTTTGAACTGATTCACTATTTCATTTTAGCGTCCCTTTAGGCGCTCGTTTATACCCTACCCGGTGTACTCGTCTTGTGCGTGCCGACTGAAAGTCCACCATGAATAGTAACCAACTCGCCCAACTTTCAGTTCTACTGTAATGCAGCGCTGCGCGAAAGGAGCAGCCCTTCGACGTAGACGACTATAGTGCCGACCCACCTGTGGGTACGGTGAGAAGTACCAGGGCCTGATGCGGTTACGTCCCAGCTCGATCATCTCAATGTTCTTCATGCGTGTCACGATGTCGTCGTGGTGGGCCACCATGCTGCCCGTGGAGCGCGGGCAGGGTGTGGACGAGTCCTGGGAGTCCTGCGTGGCCACCGCCGAAGGCAGAGCCTTCGAAGCATAAACCCCCCGTGTCCAGTCTACCACACGATTGACCGCCTACAAGCAGGCTGCTTTCCCACCACCGTGAGAACGAAGATACGGAGCGTGCACTGATGGCTGTAGAGGCGCACGCATCAAGCAGCTGCCACCCTTCCAAGCACCCTCCACATGCTTTACAGTCAAACCAAACTACAACAAGCTTTCCATCGCAGCAAAGAATTTACCGCGAGCCGCCTATGGGAATTATGGAAAAAGCCTCCTAACGATGAATGATTTTTCTGGAGGTATCTCCACACCCACGTCTTTGTCTAAGGTGGGGTATCTCAAACTGCGTGGCCTTGGGGAACCCCAACAGCTTCTCCAGAGTGCCGCAAAACCCCTAGCTTTTTTTTTTTAAAAGTGATGTGCTTTTAGCACAAGAAACATGGGGAAAAGGGAGGGGATTACATCGATAAACTTGCATGATTGGCAATGGTCCACCAATACATCACTATGCTCTGATAAAGTTAGATGCTAGCACACAGGCACCAGTGGAATTACTCTTCATCCTAGAAGGCTTTTGCCATGTTTGCGACGTCGCACACCCATAGCATGAAGCCAAAACGAAACTACACTATGCTGTGACTGCTGCAGACAAAACTGCACTTGCTGTTGGTGCAAGCACAAATGGCAACAACACAGTCCCAAAGACTTGTGATCAATGCAATGTCATGTGCGGTGGTAAATGCAAGATTAAAAGCTATACAGCAACGTAAATAAACATGAAGTGTTTCGGTCACGATGGTGGTTCTGCTTTTCCAGTCACTCCCACATGATTCCCACTGACAAATATACTGTGTGGACGTGAACTTCACCGCTTTGTTTCGGTCAGCTACTACAGTCGAACCCGTTTATAACGAACTCGAAAGTGTGCCGAAAAGTGGTCGTTATATCAGTAGTTCATTATATATGGACTCGCCCTTAAAAACGTGCGCTTAGCGGCCAAGCCGTTTTTTTTTTCTTTGTGCACTTTTGTAAAGTGTTAACAACCCCTTCGGTGACAAGCTAAGCCTTTTTGCGTCGTGAAGCAACGCCTGCTGCGTGCTCACGAGTGAATTAACCGCCTTTGCAATGAGCTGACACCGTTTCACCGAAGCGTGGTACCGCGACGTAGAGCCGATCATCCCTGGCTAGTTGCGTGCAGCGCGTCGCCTACTCGGGTCGCGGAGTCACTGCCGGGCCGCTTGCTGTACGCCGTACGCGCGCGTTTGTACATTCTTCGTGCTTGCTTCACTCCGGACCGTGCACGGGTGCGGCGACTAGCCTCTTCGTTCAACACGGCGAAAACAAGCATTTTCCAAGCAACGCGCACTCTACGTCTTCGCGATGCTCTCGCGGCCATGCACGACGATGCGCGGAGCACTTGAGTTGTCACCTAGTCAAACACGCAGTTTCTCGGTGCCCGCGCCGCTCAACAACAGCGAGCTACTTTCGTTTCTACAAAGCGACGCGCACTTTAAAGCGGTCTCGCACGACGCGGCGGTGGCGGTGAACTTGCGAACGGCAGCATGGCTACCGCCATCAATCCGCAGTGTACGGTGTACGTCACACGCGCAGCCGAGCAGATATCTACAGATGACTGTGATGGCACGTTCATCGACGGCCGCCACCTCACCTTCGTTCTTTTCTGATGCTTATCCGTGAAGCCATCGCCGCAATCGCGCGGAAGTTGTAATCACCGATCGACCGGTCTCTGCCGTTACTGAAAAGACGGACGACTTTTCGTGGCACATTGTGGCGTCGACGAGTTTAGGGACGCAGTGAACCTTTTTGCGATGGAAAGTTATCGCTGTTATGCCTTCTTGCGTTCCAAGGCATTGTTTGGTTCATCGCAGGCTGCAGAGAACGGCGTCAGGAAAGGTTACCGTGCGAAAGCTGACCGCAAGGCTTCATGCTGCCTACTATTTTTTTTCCCCCTCACTGCCATTCTACCACTGAAGAAACGCTTGGAAAATGAGCGACCTCGCTCGCAGCGTCCGAAATCTGCGTGCGGTGCTCGCCGATCTGGCATATCTTAGTCGCAAGTAAACTGGAGCGGGGCACGCGCGAGCGCGCGCCCCTGTCACGCTTTAGAAGGCATGTTTTAACTTTTTTTTTGCTTCGTATGCGCCATATTTTTACCGCGAGCGTGTCTGAAGTGTTCGTTGTAAAAGTAGGAGGCTTTGAAAAATGTTCGCTATATCTGGACGCAGCTTCAATGGTTAGCATAGGAAAATCGTAAGTGCACCCAAATATGGTCGTTATAACCGATAGATCGTTATATGTGGGATCGTTATAAGTGGGTTCGACTGTAGTACTGCCTTTGTGTTGCACACTTGTGGTACTGTGAGCTCCGTGGGTTGTCCGTATTACAGTAGAACCCCGCTGTTACGTTCCTCACAGCTGCGTTTTCCCGGCTGTTACGTCGTTTTCCGCCGGTCCCGGCATAGCTCCCATAGGATACAATGTATTGGGAACCCCGCTGTTACATCGTAACTGTCGGACCGTTCCCGTATGATACGTCGCGAAGTGCACTCGGAGCCGACCGAGTGACTACCAAAGAGAGCCGCCATGGTGCATTTTCACACAGCTTGGCCTCGTTTGACCGTAATATTAGCCGCATGAGAGGCGCAAGCAACAGAATCTTTCAAATGATGCAAACAAAAGCATGGCCTTCGAGATTCAAATTGCAAAGATGGCGTCTATGACGTCACTGCTCGCGAAAGCAAGGCCTTCGAGATTGGCATTTACTATTGACAAAAGCATAGCCTTTGAGATTTGTATTGCACAAACATGGCGTGTATGACGTAATTGCATGCGAAAGCAAGGCCTTCGAGATTGGCATTCACTTCTGCCATTGCGTTGGCGTAGACTCATCATCATCGTTATTTGTCGGAGAGCGGGAGGAGTTCGAGCTGGTTGGAGCTCGCACGGTCGTGCGTGCGGTTCGCGGTCGGACTCGCTGCGCCGGTCGTGATTGCGTGTGCTTAGTTCTTTCATGCCTACAGCTGTTGGTGTTAAAAAAATCACATACGTTGATTACATTTCTGTGGATGAGGCCGTCCTAAGCTCCGCGTTTCTATTCAATGACTAGATCGCGGCTGAGCGCGCCAATTTTCGTGCTGCTCGTAAGAATTGAAATAAAATTCTGTACCACTAAATATTTTGCCGTTTTTCCTGTTTTTCGGCTCTTACGTTTCCCGTCTCTTACGTTTATTTCCTACGGTCCCTTCAAAAACGTATCAGCGGGGTTCTACTGTAGTAGGGGTGGGGCCAGATACATCCAAACTGACGACAGTTTGATACCTATAAACCAGGCACACGGCTTGCAGGGATCAGAGGACGGCAACTCTAAATTATCACATTTTCTGAACTTAAGAGGGTTGATTTAAGGCGGGACACTGCTCTTAAAATTTTTTTCTCATTTCTTGATAGATTTTGATGATACTTGGCGAGCGTATGTATATTTGTGCGCTTATTTCAAATATGCAATTACTTTTCTAGTTATTTCATATGCCTTTTGGGGAGGCAGATTTTTTTTCAACAAAGAGAGTTACAAAGTAAATCAGCATATCACAATAACCTGTAATCAGAACTGAGTGCAACGAAACAAAAATAGATGTTTTAAGCCCATTAGAACAAAAGTTACAATATGTTAAACATTCATGAGTGCGTCAATTTCAAGGTGCGATTTCCTTCGCGAATGTTCAACATATCATAACTTTTGTTCTAATGGGCTTAGAACATCAGTTTTTGTTTCATTGCACTCAGTTCTGATTACAGGTTATTGTGATATGCTGATATACTTTGTAACTGTCTCTGTTAAAAAAAAATCTGCCTCCCCAAAAGGCACATGAAATATATTGTATTTTAAAAACTATCGGTTATAATAGAAAAATAATTGCATATTTGAAATCAGCACACAAATATACATAAACTCACCAAGTATAATCAAAATCGATCAAGAAATGAGAAAAAAAATTTTAAGAGCAGTGTCCCCCCTTAATGATAAAAAGAGGAACACCGAACAGAAAAGTGGTCAACGTTCCTCTTTTGCTTTTTATGCTGCTTCCCAACCAAATGGGTTTCTGTCTAAACCTCAACTTCAGGGTCCATTTAACGAGGCTTGTTTTTCGTCATTTGTGTGGCCTATTTGTGTGTATCCAAACAGAATAACTGCTCAAATGGAACAACTGCCTCTAACTTGATTGGTTTCACACTTGAATTCTGCGCCCCTGTTCATCACTCTGCAAACGAAACGTATTTTCCCGGTCCCTTTGAGTTCCATTTAACAAGAGTACTGTATATATGAAATTTCACACCTCGACGATTTTTTTTACTCACGTTCATCAATCAATCTTGTTGTAGCAAGATTTGACTGCACAATTAGTTAGAAAGGAAAGCAAAAGTGTAGTAGCTAGTATTTTGGCATAGGTTTTTTAATGCAAAAAGGAGAATCAGAGCAAGTCAAATAGAACATGACCTTGATTTGTGACTTCGCACTGCCCAGGAGTGCCCAGGGATGTCTGCACAGTGGTACAAGGGTTGCAGTATGCAGCTTCTCATACGGTCCCTGGGCAGTCCGGGATCACTAATCAAGGTGATGGAGCGCCGAGAAAATGATAATTAGTGATTTATAAGACGATATAAGTGAATGGGTGCCAGGTGTGGGTGTGCAGCAGCTCAAGGCAGCAGAAAATCAGGATGACAGAGACAAGGAAATGTGCATGTGCATGCAAGGTTATGCTGACAGGGATAGCGGGAGATGCATGCATGCGCAATCAACGACAGCTGTACTTGCGGTCAAATACACTTTCAGTGGCCATCAAGCGCTAATACACTGTACAACCAATTGACGCGTGTTTGCATCAAAGTATGACAAAGACTCACCTCGTTTTCGGTGGGAAGACACTTCCTCTTCCTTCCTGCTGCTTTCTTCGGGGGGGCCCCATTCTGCACAAACAAAACAAATGAAATTAAAAAAAGGAAACAATGAAAACAGTGTTAGAACGAACTTAAATGACAATAATGCTTATTTCATTTTCATAACATTTAAAGGGCCCCTAAACCCCCTCCTACATTTTCCCAAACATTTCAAGTAAACAAGCGCATCGCGTGCAGAATGCCGTCGCGATCAACGATGCCACACGCCGCAGCGCTACAGGTCGCGGGCGCGCCACAATTTCGAAAAAACAATAGCTTCTCCTTTCCGGTCCCCGCCATTCCCGCCACTGGCATGTGTGACATCACCAGTGAAACTATGACGTTATCAGTTTCGATGCTTGCGATTGGCCGAACGACAACTGACGACTTCCGGTTACTCTGCAAACAGCTGTTCGTGCGCACCTTGCTGTTCTTGGTCGTGTTGCCGCTTGCGAATCGACATCTGCGGCCCGTAAGGGCCCGCTCACGCTAGCGGCAAGCCTGCCGCAACAGCGCGGTGCCGCAGAACGTCGGCCGTCGCCGCACGCGCGACAGCAGTCCAACTTGCACGGCAAGCTACGCCGGCAAGCCTCCGAAAAATATGGCCGCAGTGCCAAAAGCGGTTGTCGTCCACCTCGAGTCTATCAAGTGGCCGCCGTGTGCTCTGTAGCGTGTAAGCTCCGAACTGATGCTTCCATTTGCTTTAGATTCTTGTCCTTAGCTTCGACAGCAAAGTATTCGTACCGATTCAGCCCCGTTTTGGAGAGCCATACTCAAATAATTGATGCTGTAGGCTTAGCGAGTCGAGAAGGGCGCTTCCGAATGCTCGGAGGACATAGATTACGCGTTTGTTAGCTGTTTCTAATCCTCCATAGCTGGCGCCACTTGACCTGGCGCCAGCTTGGGGACATTTTATTTGGTTTTACGCGACACTTTCTTTAATGCCGGACAGACTAAAACGCAACCGCCAAGTCGCTAGCGTAATTACACATCCACGCCTTGCGGTTTGATGAGCTCCGTGAACTCATCTCGAGCCGAGGTGGTCTGGCACGGCGTGTCCCCGTACGGGTCCCATCACGTTGGCGATCCTTTGAAGGCGTGCGCGCAACACAGGGACCATACCGGCACGATTCGTAGGGGTACGGGCCGGCACGGCAGCAACAGCGGTTAGTCAACGAACAGTGCACCCAGATACCACACAGAGTTGACGGCGAGCTGGAGCGTCGGAGTCGCCGGAGTCGCGGCAACCGGAAGTAGACGCTGTCTTGAACAGCGCGTCAGCGGTGACGTATGCCATGCGAGATGAGGAGGGGCATTCAGCGAGGAGGGCAAAGCGGTTTTGGAAGAGGGTAACATAGGAAAGAGGGAAAGAAGCGATCGTCGCGTTTCGATCATCAAACGCGTGTAACTCCGCTATTACGGCACCGTTTCGAAAAATTCTCACGGCTACGTGTTCGTTGTAAACTCGAGCACAAGTTCCTCACCTCATCTAAATTTCGACCGCTGGGTGGTTTAGGGGCCCTTTAAGTCGTTTATCTTTTTGAACGAGAAATGCTTTTTAAAGAGCCCATCTTTCATGCTTTTTTTTCAGTCAGACTATAGCTTGTCATGGTGGTATAAATTGCTACTGTGGCCGAAATATCAATCTAATAATGTGAGAAACTTGGTCAGTACTTGCAGCAATGCCTGTATGCTACAAAAACAGCATTTTTCAAAAAGTTTATCGTTAAAGAGACACTAAAGTGAAACAATAAATCAGGTTATACTGATAAACCATACTTTCAAAACTTCACTGTCGTTAATTTCACCATCGTACTAGGTTTATTAATGGAAAAAAAAGAAAAAACAAGGTCCAAGGTTCATTCTTAAGGGGAGATGCGGGTCGAAAAACACGAGTTTTCTGAAAAATTATCGATTTTTTGTTTTCGCCTGTTTTGTTAAGATTAGTATCTCTACTGTTCTGAAAAAAAAAATCAATGTCGAGACTCAACTGGAAATGCTCTAAAATTGCGTCTAAAGAGCACAAGGTGGCTGTCAAAAGGCCGAAAGTGTGTCATCTTCGAGCACCTTGCCGCTGATAATGCGCCGCCGCTCACCATTGTCGACCGCATGAGGCGAAGAGCCGAGCCTCACTCTTCAAATAACAACGGTTTCCCGCGCTGCTGCAGCGCAAGAAATAATAAAGAGAAGCACGCTTTTGCCGCCTTCTTCGAGCGCCGCGACTGGCTTTAAATCACGTGGTACGGATCGGGAGCCGCCATTGGCCGCTGCGCGCCTGTGTGTGCTGTGAAGCCTACTTGCAAGATCCGTGTCTCGTCGAGCAGCGCAGCTGAACAACGCTTTTCTCGAGTGCTTATCCGTTATTGATGAAGAAAGCCGTAGGAAGCGTGGTCACCGGCCTGTGAAGTTTCACGCGACGCACAAATTTCGAGGACGCCGGCGCAAATCAAAGCCGAACACTCAAACCACGAAAAGATCGTCTGCTGCCGCAAGGCGTAGTGGCAGTGACGCCGATGCGTCCGACCAGTTTGCCGCGGCATTCGAATATGTGAGTGCCTCCCAGAAAAAGATCGGACTCTTCGAAGACGAAGAAAAATCGCAGGACGACGAGTCTTCGTTGATTGCTGATATGACAGCACTGAACATGTTGGTTTAATCGAGGGCACTCCAGTTTTGAATGTGTTCTGGAAGAGCTTGGCGTGCTCCCGTCTCATGATCTGGTTGCTCTTGGCACATCACGGGACAGCACACGCCAGAAAAAAATGTCTCAAAAACTAAAAGGAGAAGAAAGGGCCCGTCGGCGTGCGCTGAAGAAAAAATCTCTTGTCGAGGAGTCAGCTCGAAAGAGCCGTGAGGGCCAAACCTATGGTGCTGGCGCATTTTAATGGCAGTGGCCATTACAAGGAGGATTGTTCTTTCTTGTGTACAAATTTCGTTGCATTCAATGACATCTTTGATAAATAAACATGCAATTTTGACTTTAAAACTCGTTTTTCTCAAAACACAAATTTTGCCATTTTTGTCAATGTGCCCCTCCTTTTTCGGGTACTTCTGGTGCTCAGATCTGCATGAAATTTTTCCCAAAGTTTTTCCAAAGTACGAGAAATGCAATTATCTTGTTTAAGTTTCGATATTCTTATTATAAAATAAAAAAAAGTTATGTAAACTTTTACTAGGGTAGGAGAAATATGAACTTCCAACGTTAAAATTTTTCACGTCTAGTACATATTTTGTACGGACTTCCTAATTAGTTATTTGCATTCCGCACTTTATTTGAAACATTATGAACTATCAATTGTAAAAAATTATTGAAGTTTAGGTCTGAAAAGAGGGGGGGCCAAATGCTTCAGTTTTTCACTTTGTCATGTTGCAGAACTAAAAGTATGCAACTTGCAAGAAAACTAATTATATATTTGAAATCAGCATAAAAAGTTCTATAAGCAGCTCAAGTTTCATTGCTCTAGGGTGAATATTAAAGAAAAAGTGTCTTCGAGTAGCATCTCCCCTTAAATTTCGTGCTGAAATCTCCCGACATGACATCGCAGATTTCAAAGTGTTTTTTTCGTATTTTGGTGACACTGTTCAACGAAATTTCCTGACAATTGGTATGTCACATCCTCGGAGGACTATGCACTTCATTTTTACTGACTGGGATCTACGCAGGCACTAGCAGGCGCCTTGAAAATCTACGACGTCACGGCAATTGGTGTGGAAACTTGAAGGTGGCATCGTCACCTGCATTTTCTTTTTGCGCATTTTCCCACTTACCACCAAGCGTCTTCTTGTGGAAAGCGTTGCGATTTTCGTACTGTGAAAGAGTAATTTACTAATAAGAGAGAAATAGTTTTTCTCTTTAGGGTCCCTTTAAATGATTTTTCGTCTCATAAGACCACTGTCTTCCCCCTTAAAGGGGCCCTGCGATGCTTTTGTGACTGCCTTATTTAGTGCTGGAATGCGTGTAGTAATGAATGCCGAGATGAATGCAAAAGGAATTATGAAAATTGGTGCACGAAAACTGATGTTATTAGTTTTCAAAGTTCAAAACTCGAGCAGACGACGACAAAAAACATTCCCTTTTGCATTTCACTCTCCCACTGACACCAAAGGCAGTCTCCAATCACTATGCGCCTCTGACAGAGACACACCGGAAGTCTTGCCTCATGGTGGCCTTCACACAGTGCCTTGCCATCGCTCTTTTTGACGGTGTTGCAACCACGTGCATCGCCTAGCAGACGGTCCCATGGTTTGCCGTGTAGTGCACACAATGAGTCTGGATGCTCTAACAAACCTTGAGCTCGGGCTCTTGCAACGTAGCAATGCCCTGCATGTAGTGCCATACCCGGACATGCCATTGCAAACTGAAAGTGCGTCGCCGAGCTCCGTGCAATGCAAAGATGGCTCCGAGGGCCTGGACAAAACTCTACCGCCTGGTGACACAGAAGGCATCGGTTGGTAAACATTTAGAATTTTTCTTTTTTCGTTGACAGCATTGTGCCTAACTGAGCATTGCGTGTTTCACAGGTGCTAGTGTGGCCAATGTCGCCCAATGCTGCAAAAGGCAAAATGCGGAAGAGTATTGTTTGATTACCACTCCCACTAGTTCCACAGCACACCTAGCGTCGTGCCTGTTGTTTTGAAAATACATTAGTTAGAAACTGAAATTATTTGTTTCTGAGCAAGCATAAAAAGGGGTTAGTCTTTTTAGGGCTCAGTAATATGACCTAGTTACCACCAGATGAATATTACACGGTACTTGTTGTGTCAAGCCAATCAAAACGCACAGCCTTTGTCATCACTGCCACATGACGAAACGTCACTTCCCATAACAAAAATAGCCGATGTGTATCGCTGTAGTCTGAAATCAAGGTAGTTATCCAGTGAAATAAAATGATAACGGCTTCGTTTTTGGCATTGCCACCTGTGCAGCAATGTCGACACGTTCTACAGTACCAGAACAAGTGTTTCCTTTAATGAACAGGCGAGAGACATATGCTTGTGTACCGAGGCGGCTATTGTGCCAGTGCAGACATGCTTCAGAGCAGTGAACCCTCTTCTTTCAATCTGCCCACAACCTTCAACATCATCCACCACTATCAGTCAGTGACAGGTGTCTTGGGCTCCCGACACGTTGCCGTCACCACAGTATACATACAAAACCCTTCCCGCTCACCTCTTTGACTGCTTTGCTCACTTCGGATGTCCTAGCCTTTTTGCTCCAAACCTCAGAGTTCTGTGCACAGGGAGGAAGCAGAGTAAAGCAGGTGATCAGACAGGTGGTAAGGCAGACAATACGCAGACAGCAGAATGGTAAGGATGCCAGCCATGACAGGAAGGCAAGCCACCAAGTAGGCAGCATCCAAACGTCAGGGCACAGCACGCAACTACAGTCGAGTCCACTTATAACAATATTGAGGTGCCATGAAAATATCATTGTTATAACCGATTATTGTTATAAGCGGGTTATGCCGAAAATGACAAAGAAAACATGACAAACAAGAGCATTTAATGAGGGGAACATGATAAATAAGAGCACTTAATGAGGGGGAAGCTGCTTACACTTTTCACTTTTTAGCAGGTAGAAAACCGTAAGCAGTCAGCTTCAACTGCTTACTGGCCATCTTATTGACATCTTTTTGCAAAGCGTCCAACTGCTGCGCGTGGCCGAGCGGAAGGTTTTTTAGCAAACACAAAATCGCGCAGGGAGTCGATCATTTGCAACGTCCGCGCGTGCCGGGACAGGAGGATCGAGGCGACAGTGACCACAGAACAGGAACAATGACAACAGGCAAGGAAAACGACGCTGGTAAGCACCAGATTCGGAACACGTGCAAATGGCGGAGCTGGAGACGTGGCCAAATTAGCGAAGAATAGGGGAGGTCGTCACAGTGCACACAGTGCTGCTGCTGCGAGGGCTTAGGCGCCCCGGTGCTTTTTCTACTGGCGGAGCACCCTCAGAATGGACTGCCCCACTGCCCGTAGAGGTGCCCATCCGGTCCTCCTCCCCCTCCTCCGCGTCGCCGCAGCAGGCGAAAGCAGCGGTGGCATGCGAGCCTCTTCGGCGCGCACTCGCCGCGTGCGAGGCCAAGTGCGCTATCGCCTGGCTGCCGCGCATATGCTCTCATGCCCGTTTGCGTAATAGGCGGGGTTGGGGTGGCATTGTCGCAGCGTTTTTGCATTTTTGTTTCGTTCAGGGTTGGTTCAAGTGCCCACATTTAATTGTTATAACCGATATTGCATCATGACAGCATTGTTATAAGCGGTTTATTTTGCCATAGAATACAATGAAAAGCTGACGGTGCCGCGGCTGTCCATTGTTATATCCGATATATTGTTAAAAGCGGTATTGTTATAAGTGGACTCCACTGTATCATGACGCGCCTGTCTGTGCCACACACATCGCGATGCTTTTTTAAAGAAAGGAGTAGACAACTCTATCATTGGGCCGAGACTGAATGAAGGTGATGTTGGTGTTACAACAGCAGAATGACGATATTAGCAATAATTCAGTCATTAGCCAAGACTAGCAGACACAAGCAATCAATCTGACAAGTGCCCGCCAATGCTAAAAAGTGCCGGTGGTAGACAAGCAAACATGGCAGCCGAGGTTATGCAAAAAAGAAAAAAAAGGACCCTTACAATAGTACACAGTAGAATCCTCAGCTAGAAGGGCCTCAGAATAAGACACGAATACAAAATACAGTAGAACCCCGCTGTTACGTTCCTCACTGCTGCGTTTTCCCGGCTGTTACGTCGTTTTCCGCCGGTCCCGGCATAGCTCCCATAGGATACAATGTATTGGGAACCCCGCTGTTACGTCGTAACTGTCGGACCGTTCCCGTATGATACGTCGCAAAGTGCGCTCGGAGCCGACCGAGTGACTACCAAAGAGAGCCGCCATGGTGCATTTTCACGCAGCTTGGCCTCTCTTGACCGTAATATTAGCCGCAATGAGAGGCGCAAGCAACAGAATCTTTCAATTGATGCAAACAAAAGCATGGCCTTCGAGATTCAAATTGCAAAGATGGCGTCTATGACGTAACTGCTCGCGAAAGCAAGGCCTTCGAGATTGGCATTTACTATTGACAAAAGCATAGCCTTTGAGATCTGTATTGCACAAACATGGCGTGTATGACGTAATTGCTTACGAAAGCAAGGCCTTCGAGATCGGCATTCACTTCTGCCATCGCGTCGGCGTAGACTCATCATCATCGTTATTTGTCGGAGAGCGGGAGGAGTTCGAGCTGGTTGGAGCTCGCACGGTCGTGCGTGCGGTTCGCGGTCGGGCACGCCGAGCCGGTCGTGATTGCGTGTGCTTAGTTCTTTCATGCCTACAGCTGTTGGTGTTAAAAAAATCACATACGTTGATTACATTTCTGTGGATGAGGCCGTCCTAAGCTCCGCGTTTCTATCCATCGACTAGATCGCGGCTGAGCGCGCCAATTTTCGTGCTGCTCGTAAGAATTGAAATAAAATTCTGTACCACTAAATATTTTGCCGTTTTTCCTGTTTTTCGGCTCTTACGTTTCCCGTCTCTTACGTTTATTTCCTACGGTCCCTTCAAAAACGTATCAGCGGGGTTCTACTGTACAATGCGAAATAAAATAAACAGCATGAACGGGAGATTGATGGATAGAACATACTTTAGAATTTATTTTTGATTTAGCAGCAGGTGGAAATTACTATTTAGAAGCAAGAGAAAAGATGACATAGTGAACTCTCAACCAATTAAATGCCATCCCAAAGATAATGACATTAGCATTTGTCACAGCCTGCACCGACGAGAATGTGCAATTTCAAACTAGCTCAAGATTCTGTGGCGCTATGCAGACAAGTCCGCCAAAAAAGAGTACCTTCATTATGGAAAAGTGGGCAAGCAAAATTGTCGGCGCTTCTGTCTCCTTTGTAATGTTATGCTTCCTTAAAGGGATACCGAACAAAATTAGAAAAATGACGAAAGCATCGAAATTCCACTCGGAAGACATGACTACTCCGATAAACAGACTTTATTTCGCATGTTTTTGAACAGTTGGTTGTACTCTTGGGAAATTGTGAGCGCACATGGAGCTGCGCGTCAATGGTTATGACGTCAAGTGTCCCTGCGGCGGAAGCAGGGTGCACGCTTTCCTGTCCTACTACAGTTATACCTCATTAACTCGAACTCGCATATCTCGAAAAATCGGCTAAGTCGAAATTTTCCGCAGTACCAAACGATTTCCCATAGGTGCAGTGTACTTATTGCCCTCTATCTCGAAGTATTTCCGTGCCCACTTTTGGTTATCTCGAAATCTTGACTGAGAATGGAACAAAAACTTCGCCACCGAACCGTTTCACAAAATACTAGTGGCAAAATTTGATACGTTTCACAAGGCTCGCGAGGCTGCCGCATTTATGGAAAGCGGACACTGTTACCGAATATGAAGGCAGAACCTAGCGACATAACTTTGTCAAGCAACCCTGTGTCATGTCATGTGACGCTATAGACGTGCACAGAGGCAGGCCGGCAGGCCCTGCAAAATAGCACGGGTCGTACACATCGTTTTGTTTACTGTCAGCGTTTTATTTATGCAAGGCATTTTGCGCAGATTTTTTCGTTGGCCGTGCGATGTGGTGAGGATAACACCGCCAAAGCAAAGCAAGTCACTGATGCTGCAAAGAAAGGTAGCCCTAATCAAAGAAACGGATTTCAGGTTCGAAGTTTCCGGACGTAAAAACGGCACTGATTGTGTGGTTGCACCGTTCGAGAGGAGCCCCTTTCAGTCACAACATTGACAGAGAGGCGCTCCTGTTAAGAAAGTGGTCAGTAGTGATAACGTTTTTAGATAGAACTGGACTTCTCAATGGAATTTGCGCAACTTTGCTTATCTAGATATTTTTCTGGTTTTTACTACTTCGAGTTAATGAGGTATTACTAACTTCCGTTTCTCCACCTCTCCTGTCATCCCACCCTTTCACAAAGGCCCCACCTGGAAGCATTTGTTCGCTGCCGTTCGTAATGGTTCTAGGAACCGGAGCAGAGCGCTGTGAGAGACGTGCGTAATGGCTAGCATGGTTGGCACACCTGTTTCCGGCGAATGAAATGTCCCCTCTTGTTCATGGTGCAGCTGCTAGATGCAGTAGTTCTAAAAAAAAATGCATTAAATTCATTATTTCCCGCCAGTTCCTGCCTGAAAACAAGGTTATGCCAACCAATTTTAGCACGCAAGCTTTCAATTGGGGCTGAAAATCTCGGCAGCACAAGCTTTGTTCAGTATCTCTTTAAAGATTCATATTTGTCATCCCAACTATATCTCTTGTTTCCAATTTTGTCATACAAACAACCTAATTGTGCAATGTTTATGCGAAGTTGGTTTTTTTCTTCCACTGTCATTAAGTAAAAGCGTCTTCAGTGCAAGGCCTTTCAACACCAGTTAGCCATATCAAACACAACATAATACAAAAATTACAAAAAAAATGCAACAGCAGAGGCCCCTGATCTTTAAAGAAAAGTGGCAACGTCTTGACAGTGGCCGTCGTACCTCCTTCGTTTCTTTCACGGCCGCGGACGGGGCGGCCGGCTCACCGGGCGATTTCTCCGCCCACGATTCGGCGGCGCTGGCCGGTGGGAGGGCCTTTACCAGAGACACAGAAGAGGACAAAAAATGAAAACAGAACGGGAATGTGGCAAAGTAAGCATCAAGCAACACCCAGGCATAGGAGAGGGAGGGGAACAGAGGGGGAGTGAAAAACTAAGGAATGGTGGGACCACCCAAAAAAACAAAGGAACAGCTGTGGCAGGAACAAGCTTGGGTACGGGACGGGCTCACACCTAATGATACCTTTCACATCAATTGCATCATACATTTGCTTGAATTTTGCTTGACCACTGCACAGACAGAAAAAAAGAAGGAAACAAAAAAAAAGCACCCTAGAGGTGAGCAAGACCTGAAAAACATGCCTTTATGAAAAATTCTTTGCTTTTCAGATGAATAGCTGGTCAGGACTTGGATACCTGCCACATGGCATGGACTCTTACAAGGAGTTCAATCCCCAATTGTTCATTGCCCTTATTCACATTTGGACTGCTCTGAGCATGTTTCAACACCAAGCCACAATCACAAGACGGCACTGACTGGTTATAGCCACGCCAATTTCCCATGGCACAGCAGAAATACAGTCAGGTATGAATATATAGTCTGAAGGGGTATCACAAAGCACTTTGATGTAGTACTGGTAGGTCGATACAAGTGATAATGGGTTCTCAGGTAGCATGCTTCACCACATTACGACTCTCAGTAAACGAAAATCTCTTAAATGGAACTGCTGCTTAAACGGAACAACTGCCTCTGATATGATTGGTTTCGTATTTGAATTCTGCACCCCTCCTCCTCCATCAGTAAACGGAACTCCTGTTAACGGAACATTTTCCTGGTCCCTTCAGGCAATGTTTGATGAGAGCTGACTGTATATGGATGCACAACGAAATGAATGCCCGAAAACGTGTGCGCTAGACACGTGTTCCTGGCGGTTGCTGCATTTGACATTCACATTTCCCTTCCTGCCTGCACGTCCCGAGGTAACCCCTTACGCACCACGCTGTTATTCTGTATTATAACCAAAAATGACCCAACCTTGTTTTCTGTGAGGACCTCTTGCAAACCTGTGTTCTGCACAAACAAACTCACTCCTGCTTTTGCTGCCCGATGGGGCATGTGCTGCCAATAACCACAGAGACGTGGTGAAGCAATTAGGTGCACATTAGCACTCCCTCGTAAATGCACACACTGACACGTACGTATACTAAGAACCACCCACCATGCACTCTCAACTACACCCCCATACGTCTTAAGCGTATGTGTGCATCGATGTGTGAGTGAATGACAGAGTGCTAATAATTAATTATAATATTGTTGGGGACGCGGTAGCGGAGGGCTCCGAAAATTTCGACCACCTGGGGTTCTTTACCGTGCACCTAAATCTAAGCACACGGGTCTCAAGCACTTTGGCCCCTATTGAAAATGCGGCTGCCACAGCTGGGATTTGATGCCACAACCTTCGGGTCCGCAGTTGAGCACCATGACAACTACACCACCATTGCGGGTGACAGAGTGCTAATTTGTGCCTAATTATTTCGCCATGATGACTTACCAACTAGCTCAACAGCAACTTCTACTACACTACAGAGACGAAGCCTGCTCATCTGCGGCAGTGCGAGATAAGATAAAGTACAGTTGACGAGCTCGTTCTCGGAGACTGTCCATGGCACACAAGGGGTGAATTATGCCCTACCTAGATGGTGAAAAATTGCCTCCCTCTGGCGATAACCAAGCTAAGTGCCAGTGTGATCATATCCACATACGGGAAACAACAATGGTCTTACCTCCTTGACCGGAACCTTGGCTTCTGCTGGCGACTTTTGAGGCCACACGTCAACCTGCGTGGCACAATTGGAATTTACGCAATGAAACAACAGAAAGAAACCACGCTGTCATGGCCACGCTTGCAAATATACATTGCCTTACAGGTAAAGGTAATCGACAAACCCTGCCTTTATATTCCTAATGCTCGACAAAATTTTACATACATTAGCCACAGTAGCTGTTCTCTTTTAAAGAGTGGTTTGTCATAAGCCCAGAAATGTTTAGACGATGGTCAAGCTGTATGATCTAAGTCAGACCGTTACTAAAAATCAATTCTGAGATTTTACATTTTAAGACCACACTATGATCATGAGGCGTGCTATGGAAGGGGACTCCGGGCTAATGCTGGCCACCTGGGGTTGTTAAAACATCCATGTAAAAGATTTCAATACACAGGTATCTTTACGTTTCACCCTTGCCCAAATGCTGTCACAGTGTTTAGCAGCGCAGCGCTGTAGTCGCTAATCTAATGCAGCGGGTGTATCGTCAATGCCAATTGAAAAAGACCTTACCGTTCTACTTACGCGAGCAGAACGAGTCTATGAAGAGGAAAAAAGTAGACGAAAAACAAACCCATTTAAAATGCACGACTTTAGGACACTGCCAAGGCTTTGCAACATGGGCAGGCATCACTTCTCTTTTAACTTTTTCGCCACCCACTTGGCCTACCAATGTAATAGAACTCATTAGGTTAGCCACATTAGCATGTTGGTGTACAGCGCGAGGAACGACGAAGACCGAAAGAACAGAACAGCTGTACACCAACATGCTGCCGTACCAACTAGCCCAACTTTCAATACTGTAGCCACATTAGTTCTGCAGAAATATTAAAGTGACTGAATGTCACTGGGGAATAACTAACTCGCAACCATCTGCATAGTGTGAGTTAGTTCCCAGGACAATCGTGGTAAAATTAAGATTGCATTAAAAGGAAACCTATGAGTGCTAGTATAATCTATAACTCAGTTGAAACGAGATAGAGGAATGAGAAAGAAGGGATACAGTACTTTTCACTGTTGCATGGCAGCAGGTCAAACACTTCTATGTTTTTTTTGTTGCCTCAGACTAATTATGCTTCCGTAATACCATACACTTAAGGGTGCCTATTACACTTCTTGCGCATAAAAAAAAGCTGAGGGTCAAGTCAGAAGATTTATCACATAAATGCCACAAATGTGAACTTCAGAGACCTTGGCATTTACTTACGGAAGGACCGGGACGATCCTATAGGAACAAGAATATGACCAAGATTTGTTGGCATTTAGGACATGCCACTGACTCTCGAGACACCGGCGACTCACACTTTTAACCCTTTCCCTCCCATTGACGAGTATTGTCACGTGGTCGTGACGCTGACAAAGCCAGCAGTTGGCATGTTCAAGACTAAACTTTTTATTTGGGTGAACCTGTGCCCGGAAAATGAAAAGACAAAGTACAAGCAATTCATGCTGTACAGTGATAGCGGCGAACAGAGTGTTGGCTGTCAGTAATCTGATCTGCGGTTAGGCACACTGACATTTATACATGTGACATCGAACATTCGAGTCTTAACGCTGGTGACCACGCTAGTTTCAGAACACACTCAACTGTTCGCGTTTGAGCGCTCAAGCCTATCAGAAGATTCTAAAACAATCTGGAAGCTTCCCAGACATTTGGGCGCAGTTTGCGAAAGGCAATGGCTATACGTGCAACGGATCGGTTACATAGAAATACAAAAACGAGCACGCGTGGCTGTATAGTCGTCATGAGATTTTGAACCAAATGACTGATGATGACTATACTCGTCATAAAAAAAAATTGGTCCCACATGGAACCAATGGCGACTACACTCATCATAGTTGTGTCTCTTGACGCAAGATGGCCACACTTGTCCATGTCGTGCTACATGTGTCTGGGCTTTCATTGTATTGCCATGCGGTGAAGCCATCTTCAAGCTATTTTTCTTACACAATTAGGGAAATAAAAGAAAAACCCACTGATTTGAGATAATGGTGTCATTTCATTAAGAAACAAACCTTTACAAACTGAGCTAAAAACCAGTAAACTTGGTAGATTTTTCTTCTTTTTTCACGGTAGGGAAAGGGTTAATTAACCAATGACGTGTACCACAGAGCATACAGCGCACATGTAGCATTGGCGAATTTCAATTGTGATTAGTTTTGTTCGCCGCAATAAGAGCAGGACAGTCGTACACTCAAACCTCATTATAACAAAGTCGCATCTGCCACAAAAATAATTTCATTATATCAAAAATTCGTTATAAACATTTATTTGTAACACTGTGTCTAATTTGTTATAAACGTTTATTTGTAACACTGTGTCTATGACAACACTATTCTTCATTTACTTCGTTATAACCGATAATTCGTTATATCTGTGTTCTTTATAACGAGGCTTGAGTGTAAATAGCACAAAAATGTACTTTAAGGACAAATAATTTTGGCGACATTCGTTTCCTACATGCTCATGCATGCATATACTCACAGCTGGGGCGGGTCGTTCCTACATGTTATAGAGGAAAGAAGCGAACAAAGCACTTTTAACAGCAGAAACACCAAGTGCTTTATTTGTGATTGCTACTGTTCAAGGATTCGAAAGGAAAGTTTTTTGAGCCTCTGGAATCATGCTTTTAATGAAGGCATCACTCAAAGACTAGCGAAATCTGCGCGTCGGCTCTTGCAAACGTGCAAAACTAAACATCTGAAAACAGGGTCATGCTGGTAGCAAAGATGCCATGACAGTGCACTGCCCACTAGAGTTCCTGAAATGTGGGTTTAGACATATTGGTGCATTTCTTGTTTGTGTGAAATTATTGCGAGGAGAAGGCTGAGTGCCATATATCGTTAACAAGACATTGCGGCTTGTGAGTGTCAGCAGTTAGCACTGAAGCACCGTTAACTACAGCTTTGCCCGGCTCGGCGACAATTAGCGGTGACTTCCAGCAAGACTGCAGCGTTACTACAGCAACGACTCGATCACTGATTGGTCTTGTCGACGTGCGAGTGCCGCAGACAGAAATGGGTCCTGGGCCCATTCTCCATACGGCAAGCAAACCCTGCCGCTCGCGAGTGAAATCCCTGCAGCATGGTGGTCTGGGAACAGCAAATGGTGAGTTGCCGTGTTGTTTATGTGGACACCCTTTCACAGAGAATGAATGAAGCAACAAAAGGTCCCGTCTGTGCTCTTCATAAGCGCGCTGCTCCTTGGGTGTTCTCACAAAGAGTGGTTGACCCACGCTTGTCACGCATGACCGCGTCAACACAGTGCCTAGACTCGTGTGGTGACACACGTATGAAAGGTGCACCGCTCCAACTTTTCTGCATGCACCCTGAGATCGGCCCAACTTCAAACCATCTACAATGTCAATTGATGATGTCACGTAGTTACACCGTTGTGTGGCGTCATGATGACGTCATCACTTCCTTCGGAGGAGCTTGTTTTTCTGTTCATGGACAAACGCCGCAAATCAAGCAGGTGTTTTACCTACAGTACACTGTAAAAAGTAAGAAAAAAAAAACAGCACTCACCACAGATGCTGGGGCTAGCAAGTCTGGCGAGCACGGTCGAGAGCCATTCTTCACGTCCTTCAGTGGTGTCTTATTCTCTTTCCGAGGCAACTGCAGCTTCTTCAGGTCCAAGCGCTCGACCGTCACCCATTCGTCCAGACGCTTGTTGTCTGAGCACAAGGGCAACCGCCGTGAGCCACACCAAACTATTTTTCCTGTCACGCGAGCGATCTTAAGCATGGTTACCAAAATCAAAGTTATTGCTAAATGCGATACGCAATTACACAACAGGCCAAATGGCAGATATGCACAAACCGTGGTTGATCCACGGTTGCCGTGCCAGAGTTCGGCAAACTCTGTTTGGGCAACTGTTGTGATGTGAATGGCCAAGGACATTTACGTTCCATTTCTCCTTTCTCTGCATTTCAACAAGATATGTTCTACCATCCTTGCCAAAGTGTTACTGTTTTCCGCAATTCTCTTTCTTGCAACAAATCTGAGACCTCCTCCTCACCCTCACTGCAGAGGCAGTGATGAAGAGAAGGAAATTAGAAACCTCCTCTTGTTCTAACGATGATGCAAGCATGTGGAAGAGAGACTGCACTTACAATCAATGAAGTGAACGTAGTACAGGCACTGATTGTCAGGTAGCTCCTTGATGCTGAGAATCTCGGCAAGTGCTGGAGATAGAAAGAACGAGCACAGGTCAGTCAGTGATAACATGGTCGGTCAGCATGGATTCACTGACAGGAGGTAATCACAGCCAAACTCAGATAAATCAAATTATCCCTTATATCAATCTATTTTTGAATGCAGCAATGCTTTAACATCAATGCATAGGAAAATATACGGCTACATCAAACAAAACTAGCCAGAACAATTCATACGTGGAACAGTGGACCGCACGAAACACCTCTAGAATTTCGCTTTTTCCTCACAAAGAGAGACTTTCCCTTAGGCACTTGGGAGAGTGAGCGGCATGATTAGCAGGGTGCTGCGCAAAGTAGAAACTACTGCTTGTCATCGCGTGCTCTATTTCATGATTACTTGTCGTCAAGTATTGGCACCGTTAGCTTCTCCACAATTCTCCGCTCCCTTTGTCACTGCAATGGTTGCCGTGAAACGGAAGAACCTGTACACAAAGATGACAATAATCAACACAGTTGAATGTGGAGAAAAGAAGTCCGACGTTGCTTCTGTGTACAGCATCCCAAGAAGCACGCCGAGTACAATATTGAAGAACAAGGTCGTCATTTAGTGCCAAGGCAGACTACAGGCTTCTGGCACCCGACGAGAATGCACAGCTGCATATGAAGATACTGAGGCGCTGTTTACATTGACACCGTATTTTCTCGCATATAGTCCACCCCCCGAATATAGCTCACACCCCCAACAACAAACCACAGAAAAGTAAAAAGTAATAAAAACCCCGAATATTGCCATGAAGCTGCCTTCCTTGCATTATCGTGAAACAGTGCTGTAAAGGTAACTTGTGCACCAGAATTCACATAAAAAATATGAAAAATTCTTTATAATTTTTATACCGAATTATACGATATATAAAACTTTTCCATTTTCCTGTGCTGCCCTCTGCCACTTTGATAGGGTTTTGGTAATGGCGGGGACAACCGGTATTGACAGAATGAAAGCCTCCGAGACGAAGGGGCATTTCACGACTGGCATCGTGAAATGCCCCTTTTTTCGCCTTGGCATCCTGAATGAGGCGGATTACCCAATTTTTGTGAGTTTGATATATGAGGGTTTGACAGTATTAAGCAGAATCTTCCTGAATGGCTACCATTGTTGTGTCCTTTCCCTGGCTTTACCCTCCATGCTTGTTTAGCAGGCAAGGTGTTGCACTGCTATGCTCAACGACGCGGAATCAATCCTAGGCCACGGCAGCCACACTTCTATAGGGGTGAAATGCAAAAACACCCGTGTATTTAAGTGCATGTTAAGCAGTTCACCATTACGGCATGCCTCACAACCATATCATGGTTTTGGCATGTAAACACCAGAACTTTCATTATTATTATTTCTCCCGCTTTAAAGCTATGTGCTACATAGACGTAACCATATCCAGCTGGTAGTAGGAAAATAAATGAAATGGCAGAATACAGTTTTGGCAGAGGTTAAACATTGAACTGTGCGGTTTTACACGCCAAAATCATTATATAATGAAACACGCTGGACTAACTTTCTTATATCGAAGTACATGGACGTTTTTACATTCTGCCCCGATCCTAACGAGGCCGCCGGCGTGAACTGAAACCGCATGCCCTTGGTGACAAGCGCGACATCTTAGCCGCTCAGCTACCATGGCTGTTATCTCGATACGATATCTTCCCAAATGACCCGCTAGAAAGCTATAAGCAGGTCATTGAGCGTTATCAGACTTACAGTGGAAGATTACGTTATCTCGCTTTAACAGTTCCGGAAGAGCGTCCGGTAAACGCGGCACACGCAGCGTCGTCTGCTACGTCCGCGTGAGAGCTAGCAGACGACACATGCTCTCTTAACAGCGCCGCTTCTGGACACTTTTATCTTTAGCATCACGATATGAACCGCTTGTGACTCGACTGCTCAACGCGGCATTCGTAAACGGCACCTAGTGCCGCAAAAGCACGTAAGATGTGTCGTATGTGTCAAGACCACTAGAAGCGAGAGCAACCAGAAAAAACGGGTCGTTTCGTTTGCCCTTCAAAGAACTTTATTACAGCAAATAGTAAGGGACGGGCTTCGTGCTCCAACGAACTACTTCAGAACACTTCGAAAGTGTGATTTAATAGTCACAGTTTGAGAACGTCATTCATACTTACGCCAGTCATTACTGTTGCGCATCCGAACTGGCATACGACATCCCTCAGTGACTTGAGGCTGAAGGGAGAAGCAAAACGAAAGCGCAGACAGTCAGACCAACTCTTCTAGTCTCGAAAACTCTAAACGCACATCGACGTTAGACACTTGTCAACGTTCACGAAAGCAAAACAAGCAGCTCGGTGCGTACGCGCACAACACGTGCGGGAGATGCAAATGTCAACAAAAATCGCTAGCGCCCCTATGCGGCGCTGACAAAACCAAAATGGCCGACTTTCGTTGGGCCAAACCCGGCGCTAAACGGGCTCGCACTAAATCGGTGGCGAAATTCGCAGACGAGTGTTGCACGTTTTCGGAACCCTTGAAGCTTCATGAACGCATTAAAAATGGTTGCTAGCGAGTAGAGGCGCGTTTTACCGTTGATTCGTTGGAGTTTTCATGATCGGCTGTGTCCTCGGTCATGATGGGTCACAAACGAATGCCGAATAGCCTTCTGATTGGTCCACAAGCCGAATTTTGGTACGCGAAACAAATTAAACATAGTCTAGCAAAGTGTGCAATTTTATGTCCAACAACTTTTGACGCCAGGTTATTATATAGTGCGATCATTGCGTATTAAGGTACTTGTTAAGACGCTATTTGTGTGACGTAGAATGCGCATTGTTGTCGTCACTATGACGCAAATTTCACTACGGCGATGAGTCATGTCAATACTTTTCCTAGCCACGTTCTCAAACTTAAAATCGGCACAGCAGCTGTAGTTTTAAGGGATGTTTAACGGAGCACCATGCAAAGCGTTCTATTTAGTGACAAAATGTGCAGAAATGCTCCACAAAATCTACAACTCAAATATGACGTCACTGTGACGTGGAACTTATTTACTTGTCAAACAACTTTTAAGTACAGTTAATGTGCAGTATATTAAAGTGCCAACAAATACTATCAACTGCGCTTTTACTTCTACTGCAAACACTCTTTAGTTTATTGTTTTTTATGACGTTTGCGATGACGTAATGACAAATATGGCAGCTCCCATCGCCTTAAAAGTCGTGCTCGTCGTGTGTTTTTGGAGTGTGTTCTAGAACATTTTAGGTCTTTATTTGTCGCGATTGCTTGAGTGATGAACCGGAGGCCTTCGTTATCTAGGTAATTAGCGATAAGGACCAGTTAAGCGTGTTATAGAAAGTTCTAGAAAATTTTTATTTCGCGCGATTGTTCGGGTGACTGGCCAGAAGCCTTCCTCATCAAGGTGGTTAGTGATTAGAGCCAGTTAACCGCTACATAGAAAGATAATGGAGTCCTCGACGGAGCTGTTCGTCTCGGCCCCGGACTTTTGCAAGCGCTGCGGCACCGTGCTACCGCTGCCGGGACACGAGGACTTCGTCGAGTGCAAGATGTGCGCCGCCAGGATCGACGTGCGCAACTTCCACGGCCTGGAGACCTTCTCGCGCGTGGTGTTCAACGACCGCAAGGCGGCCCTCAAGAAGGCGGCTCCCGCGTCGACGGCCAAGCCCGCCGGACCGCTGGTGGACCGCAAGTGTTCGCGATGCGGCCACGAAGGGATGACGTACGCCACACTGCAAACGAGATCGGCCGACGAAGGGCAGACCATATTCTACTCGTGCCCCGAGTGCCTCTTCCAGGAGACCGAGAACTCGTAGGAGAGTGTTTGGTCGCCCGCTAGCCAACTCCATTTGTGTTTGTGATCATCCATTCCCGGATAATCACTTTCGAGAGTACCGGCACAGTACGCATGCGCACAAGGGTCGGGCAAACCGAGGAAATGGTGAGCGAAACCGAAAGTGATCGCACGCAGGCACCACCTCTGTACCATGCACCAGTTCATCGGGCAGCGCGTGCACTGCATCTTCCACAATTGCTGGAATTGCCGTTGTGAACACATTTGTGCATCCAAAGCGTGCCTGATTCTGTCGAACCACTTTAGGAAGTGCTGGTGAATTGGAATGGAGCGGACTTCGCCGAGACTGAAGAGTTTGCAGGATACAAACGGAGATGTGGTCCTGGAACTTGCATTCATTTCAACAGTTTAAACTAGAAAAAAAAAAAAAAAAAGACGCAAGAGAAGACATGTAGACTGAAAGAGCCTATGTCCAGTCTATACGTCTTCTCTTGTATGTTATCTTTTTAATTTGCGTTGTTGTAATGAATGCGAGTTCCAGCAAGCAACTAGCCTGCCTTACTGCTGTTCTACTGGACCACGTTTGGGCTGTGCGAAGCCCCAGGGATCATTAACGCTTGCACTTTTAAGAAGAATGCTTGCAATAACAGTTGGTAGACAGTGAGCATCACTCGACTTTTGATCTTGTTCAACAGTTCCAAGAGATCAATTCATCTGTTACGTGTTTTGTGTTAGTAAAGCCACATCAAGTGCAGCGTGAAAGAACCAGTGCTGGTGCTCATGATCTTGCGATTCAAATTGGCCAAGTGTGAAGCCTGAAGAGAGGAGGCAGTGATTTACACTCCAGAGCTTAGGTTTCCAACAGTCTGCATGTTGGGATGCTTCTTCGCAGACATTTCTAGCTACGGTGTTCCCAATGCATTTAGACATCGCCGTGTGTGTACTGTCGGTAACAAGAGTTTGCGGGATGTGCAGCGCGTGGCCGAGCGACGGAAAACTGCATTCCTGCGTCACCTACCGTGATGCAGCTGGTGTTGAGGCTATCGGCCACAGCCTCCGCGATTAGATCCGGCAACGGCACATTGTCTAAACGCGCCGTCGCTAATCGCCGAGGCCGATAGCCTCAACACCCGCCGCATCACGGTAGGTGACGCAGCAATGCCGTTTTCCGTTGCTCGGCCACGCGCTGCACATCTCGCAAACTTTTGCGGCCGACAGTACATTACCAAACAACTTGTCATATGCAGATGCAGACTGACCCTTGCAATATTAAAATGTTTTCCTCAATTTCAAAACTTGCAGGCATACTCGACAAGCTGGTGTTTGTGGGAGCAGTTAAGCAGTTCCCACTGATAGCTCTCTTTTCTCGGGAAGAATACATTGCTGCTTGGCAATAATGTTATAGTAGCAAGACTGCCATAAGTGAAAGCAAAAAAAACAGCACTAACATGATCTTCTCTAATCAACCGAGTAAATCAAAATCAACCCAAAATGATAATGAAATCACAGTACATAAAATAGGTGAGCATGACTAAGCAAGAACGCGGGACACATGCGTGCGTGGAAGAGTGTGCAATACTGCAGCAGTCAATTCAAAGTTGTCATATCATAGTCGTTGAAGCACTGGCAGTGGTGAGTGTTAAGATACAGAAAGCCTCCGTTATGCATCTCTTTGAAAGTTCCCAGAAATCACTAACTTGCGTTACTTCATGCATCTGCTCAGATTGCCCGGTATTTTATCGTCACTCACCTGCGTCTCTGTGGATTGGTGGTTTTGCACTGTCATCCCATGGGAAAATAGATCACAACCAAACCTGTGAGGCCGTGATCGGCTGCAGAACGACAAAGTCGGTACTTAACCCTTTGAGGGTTGACTTTTTTCGCAAAATGTGTCCCAAAAATGTGTATTTTTTTAATTGCTGAATTAAGTTCTTCAGATGAATCTGTTTAAGAAAAAAAAATGGTCTAAAATTTTTTGGGTGACCGTAAACTGACAAAAAAACCATTTGTGTTGTTACATACACATGGTTTATTCGCGAGTAACAGCAAGATAAATTCTAAAAAAAAAACCTATACGACTGTTAAAAAATTATGCGTTGAAATAAACGTCTGTGTAGTTCAGGGACGTAAAAACAAGTGCATGAAGTGGCATCAAGTGTAAATACGGAGGAAGAAAAGACACTCTTTATCTAGTCAGCATCGTCTTGCTGCGCACGCTTTTGAGAATGTTGCTCGCCCATCAGCATCCGAACCTTAACTCATAAGTAACGCCTCGTATGACGGACTGACATTTACTGAATCAGATTCTGATTCGCCAGTCGAGCTGCGATTCGGAGGAATCGCCGCTAGACTCACTTTTGCAGCCAAGGAACTGGCACGCACTTCCATAGTGCAAGCAAACTGCGCGGGGAGGGAGTGCACTGAAGAAAATTGTGTAGTTGTGAGCGCGTCTGGAAAGCAAAAACAAGTCCAAAACCATCATTCGTCTTATTGCCAACGAAACAGAAGCGGATTTTGCGAGTTCCCGAAACAGGAAACCCAACCACAGCAGCATCGTTTGTGTCAGTGAGCGCCCACGGAAACAGGCGCAATCGCTTACCGAGGAGCAATAAATGAGATAGTAACAAATTCATCACCTTCTGAAATATTCTAAACCAGAAAGCCGTCAGTTTTGCAGGCGCAATAAGCGAGAACCGGCCAAAGGACGAAACCGAAACCAGCCGGCACACCGCTGTAGTAGAGCATTAAAAAAGAATGGAGAGGCATCGGCACCAGAAAAAAATTCCAAGTATACCTGAAGTGTGGCAGCACATGCAAAGCAAGAGAAATGATCGAAAAAGGCATGCATTTTAAGTGTACAGGCAATGACGTACACGTACGTCTCTGACCGTCTTGTGGCTGTTAACGTACAATGTACGCCTTTGACCCTCAAAGGGTTCAGTTGAACCTCAAGGCACTGTACAGTTAACACAAGATAACAAAAGCAAGTACATTTATTGCAATCACATCTTCCGCGCAATCGTATATGTTAGAAGTGAAGCCAGGAAACAGCGAAATACTCATCCTGCTTTTGCTGCACTGAGCTACGTATTTCGATTTTGCGCTCGTGGCTTCTGTTAACAGCAGGGATCAGCCAGGATAAAATAAACAGGAAGGCAATATATTATGTGATTAAAGCTAAATAAAATTTCTCTAAGATATATATTTCACTTAAACACTTAGTGCAAGCAAAGGTATCAGGATTCAAAACACTAAAGAACACATTCTGCACAGTGTGTTAAAAACACATCTTGAAAACTGCTACTGTTGGGTTTTCTTGTGGCATTTAAACTTGTACAAGTATTTTGCAAATGTGAAAGCAACTGTGGAAGACAGTATATGGCCCTAAAGTATAGACTTGGAATCTTAACACCCATTTTTGCATCTGAAAAGTTTCGAGACGCCTCATTTCTCGTACATAGTGCTGCCGAATATCATTAGGGAAAGCGATGTCCCCTGACAGAGCTCAGAATAACAAGTGCCTTACAAATGCTAATAATAACGCAATTATTGCAAATCACAGATGTAGCGACATCACGCATTACTCCACAAGAAATATGTCTTTGGACGACTGTCAAACAGAGACTGCAGGTAGGCTACGTGCAATGTATAGCCTCAGCCAAAGCTACCTAGGGCGCTGTAGCCTTAGGTTTCTATAAATGTATCACTGATCAATACCACGTTTCTATCAGCATGAACAGCAGCAAGAGTTGTTGGTTACTGTCAATTGTAATAACCATGCCACGCCCACTCTGCTTAAAAGGTTGACCACCAAACTGGCTGATTACATTTCCAGTAACTGGATATTTCGTGGTCAACACATTTATGGACATGGTGAACATCCCTATTACCTCTGAAACACTAAACCTGCCTGCTTCGTTGCATATGTAAAAATAAGAAGCTGCACTGAAGTTCCTGCAAATTGCTGGAGAAGCTCCATGCCAGCTATGCATCGCAATGTGCTCACTGTACAGCGCCACTGTTGAAAAGATGATGCACCTCCATCAAACATGAACGCATCGATAGACTGTACACATAACTGGGCATTAAAAAGCATTTCAAAACACCTTATCGTACACTTCACAATAAATCTTGAACTCCCATCTCCTCAAGTGCTAAGAAATAGAGCAAGCACTCCAAAGCTATAATTACATCACGTGACATTCAGAAGGCACAGCAACACCTCGTGACATCAAATGTTACGTTAGAGCCTAGGAGTAGTACGCATAAAGGATAGAGAGAAAGAGTGGCTTGAAAAAAAAAAAAAAAGAGTACTGCACATGGTTACTTAGGCGAACATCTAGGCGCAACACAGGCATACTAATATGACCATTACATAAAACACATCTAAGCTTTCATCGTAAAGAAAGACAGCTGCTGTGTGAAAGGTATCCTAACAGTCATAGCGGTGCACACCAGCAAATATAATGCATTCAAAGTGCATTTAATGTTGAGGGAACAGTGCAATGAGTTACGCGATAAATCAAGCAATTCCTGAGAAAACGTCAAATGCATCCAATCACACACAACTCCTCTGAAATGTCAATGGTAATGCTCTAGCATATCCCAGAGTATCGAAACACTACATTTTATCGTGTGTAACCTGCACCTGCGTATAACCTACACCCCCAGATATAACTTGCGGAAAACATTTTCTAAAAAAAATTGCAGCGTATTGCCTACCCATTTCACCCGTGAAAATTAATTTTGTGCCTTCATAAAGATGACCTTACTAACTATGCACGAATATTGCAACATTTTTCATTTTCACTCAGTTTTGATCACCAGTGTCACTTCCCCAGTCCTCACCAACTGTCACTTTCAGCCGTCGCTGTTGCTGCCAGCTTTCCTGCATTGGTGCGAGACCACCTTGCACATAAAAATTCACGTGTAACCTGCACCTTAAATTTAGCTCAGAATTTTCTGTTTTCCTTGAGCGGGTTGTACACGAAAAAGTATGGTAGCTTTCAAGATAATGGCTGCAGATATACTACTGCTACTTCATCGAATAATCACAACATAAACCAATGATCAATGCATTTCCTGTATTAGGTTGGTGTAGATTGAGTGAGAACATCAGTGAACAAAAGAGAATTCTGTGCTTTTTAACCTGCCAAAACAACAATTTAATTATGAGGCATGCTTTAGTAGTTTCAGTGTGTACAATGCACCCAATGTGTGGTTTACAGACACTAGTATTTTGCCACCAATGGAAACATGGCTGCAGTACTGGGGATTTTCGATCCCGTGACATATGTTTGGAAGCACAATGCAATAGCCACCAGGCTACCGTGGCCGCTAGTAGACAGAAGATTGGCTCTGTGTGATATGCTAACACTGCATGACGTTTGGACTGTGACACGGCAACACAGCGTTAACATATGTGTGGTGGAAGCAATTTTCTTCAAGATCAGTTCGGCACTTAGAAAGAAAAATTAAGGGAACACACTATCTTTGCCATTATGCAAGTTAATTTCCAACATTGGCGCACCAGTGAAAACAACTACAATTCTGCCAGGTGACACCAATGTAATGTCAATGTTGTTGTGATCGGGTCAGTATTGCCGGCCTGAGGCGTGGCAAACATTGTGATAGCAGTGGCTCTGAATAACGATTTCTAGTCATCACACGTTTTGACATTTGCACTATCTTGAGTACCACAACTACCAGTCTACTTAAACATAATCATAATTACGCTTCCTGGAAAATCCAAGGCCACCTTCATCACATGCTTTATGCTTCTTATTAAAGGCAATAGACTGGAGGGCCCTTGTTTCAAGCAACTAATTATTTCACGGACATTGCAGAAGCATTTATGAAAGTCACAACAAGCAGCTAATGTAGAGAAGCATTTAAAAGGACAAGTGGTTAGCCACAGCACTTCTACACCAAACAGAATCCAGGTTCTTGTTCGATGTGGTGTGAAAGTTTGCAGCAGCCATGCTCGAAGAAACAGAAAGCTGTACAAGAGACAACTTGCCATCAGTTGTTTCAGATGGGCCACGTGCTCCGGAACACTACGCTTGTACGCAGTCCGGAAGACGCAAGCCTCGCACCAGCTAAGCTAGCTCGGCACATTCAGGATGTTTAGTATCGTGCTAGTACAGTACTGCGATCGTAGTGCCTGCTATATTGTTCCTGGACGTATATACTGAGTAGGTAGTTTGTCAGAACCAGAGCTTTGCCAATTCACGTCTCAGACCACGCTTTTTCAAGTACAATGGAGTGAATGGGATTACGACTTTCATCACAGAAGTTCTTTTTTAGGCCACGAGGCATTGAAAAATGACATAGCGTGCAGCTGTACGTGCACAGGACATTGCGGAAGTACAAGAGAACCTGGCTGACGACACCCGTCGCTGCTTCTTGAGAAATGTGGAGTTCATGTCGTTCATTCTTCTTCGCTTGAGCTCGAACTGCTGCTGCTGCTGCTCCACCCTTTCCAGCCGTGCTTGTACTTGTGCTTGAACATCTTCTTGGGCTTCAGCTGAAATTTGGTCAAAAGAAGAAGAAAGAACTTGTGTAGCATCATCTCAACACACGTTGAAAAAATCACTATACTTTGGAACGTTACACGCTTGCACACTACATACTGTAATTTCTCGTGTATAGCCCGCACACAATATACAGAAAATTCATATTCAAAGTTGGGGTGTGATTTACACGCTAATTTTGGTATGCAAGCTGGCTTCACGGCACGGCTTCACGGTAACGCAGTAAAGGCTGCTTCGCATCAATACATGGGGATATTTTTTTTCTTAATTTGGATTTTTCCGTGGTTTGTCATGTGGGGGCAGGCTATACATGAAAAATATGGTACGCAGTGTGTTTCTACACAAATATATGTTTTTAAATAAAGGGTGGTATTTGAGAGACATGCCATCATTGGTGACAGCCATGGGGCTGTGCATGGTAATTAGTTGCTGGTAAACAATAAACCAAATAAACTTCAAGACTAGTTCTTCAGCTGGCTCTTCATAATGAGGGAAATTGAAGCATTCTTTCCGTACAACTCAAACAATCTTTTGAATCTAAAAAGAAAAAAGCGATGCACAATAACTGCTGCGAAAAAAAAAAAAAGAACGTGTGACTTCATGGTCAGCAGCGAAATACCACAGTCTGTACACCTTCCCTTGCATCATCAGGTTTCGACAGTGATGAACAACGATGAGAAGCTCTCATTAATAGCCAGACTAGCATTATGTGCTTGGAGTACATTAACAGAGTGGGTAAGCTTTCTATGAAGGCTATACTTCACAGGAAAAACACCATGGATTGCGTTATGTTATTATGGAATGCTACTCGCCTTTTTTGCCAAAGCTGCACCGGCGAGTGCCGTAGCGCCGACAGCAAGCCCTGTTCCAAGTGTGCCGGCACCGATGGGAAGTGGCATGCTAGACTTGGGCTTGTGTCCGTGAGACTGCACATGCAAGAGGACAAGAAACGTGACCAGCTCAAAAGTCCTGCGATAAACACACAACCCTGCATGGAAATACACTCAAACCTCATTATAATGAACACGGACATAACGAATTATCGGTTATAACCAAGTAAATGAATAGTCTTGTCATAGCTACAGTGTTACAAATAAACGCTTATAACGAATTTTTGGATATAACGAAGTTACTTTCGTGACAGATGCGACTTTGTTATAATGAGGTTTGAGTGTAGCCATGTGTGTGACTCTCATTAACTTCTTCTTACTATACTAAGAGTGCCCAGATACTTTAACAAACTTGCACAGCAATAACTGTGTGTGTACTTATCTAACTTCGAAATGTACTGGGAATGCCAGGTGATTAATTAGACTTGAAAAGGAAAGTGAGGCTGCATGAAAACTGCATGCCAGCAGACCCAGGTCGACAGAAGCCGCACAGTAAGAAAGCTTTGTTAGCACGTAATTAAACAAAGCTCTAGCATTTTTTAAATTAACTGCCCGGACGGTGGTGACCAGTGACATAACACACATTGATATGTGACAGAGCACCGCAGAAATTTCTCTCATTATGTTAACGCCTGACAGTATTTCTCGCTAATACTATGCGACAATATTCTCAAACACAACTGGACCAACGTGCAGAACACAAGCTTCTCAACAATGAACGAAAACAAAGACATTTTTCAAGAGGCACAATATTTGACAAACATCAATCAGGGCACATCAGTGAGTGTGCATCAAAGCATGTTAGGTGTACCGTCATACAAGATGGCACTAGTGGCCATTTAGTACATAACAAACGCACTACAACATTAGAGCCGACAGCAGGCAATCCATGCAAGTATTGAACGGGCATGGCTCACGTCAACAGCTATTAGTGAACTGAAAACAACAAGACAGAGCAAGATTTAAGACTAAGTGCAACAAACTTTCACTTAGACTAAATCCACAATGAGTGAGTAGTTATAATATACCACTTACGCATTCTCGGCAGGGCCATATAACCGCTACTTGCATAATTTTTGTGTTAGCAGTCTTAAAACAGTACGTGAGCGTATGACATGTGCACCTTAAGGTTGTAGCTATGACCTAGATCCAGACACACCACCTCAGAGATATGCTAGTGCCCGCTCATCTCTGAGGTCATGCTGCATGAGGAGCCACGTGTTCTATGTCGCACTTGTTTCACACTTCCAGCAAACAGTTATGGTGGCATTTTTTTTTTCTTTTTATTGCGATAGCAATTATATGGACAGTCTCGGCTGATTTTTGCCGTCGCCGTCGTCATGTACCGTATATGTAGGTATATGTCTATAAATATATATCAAAGCCACAAAGAAAAATAATTCGGAAAAACTTTCCGACGCGCGGAATCGAACGGGCGACCTCCCGCTTTCCAGCACGCGGCGTTAGACGGTTAGGCCACGAAGAGCCCAGTCTTTCAGCCTGCTAACGGCGAGCTATTTATATACACCACTTACATCGGTATGCTTTCTGAGTTACCACGCAGATGGCGCGATGTCCGCGCGTGGCGTGCTTTAAAGATCGTGGCCCCGTTCCTGCGAACGTGGTCGCCTTCGTGCGCTTATCTCGAGGAAAGAAGGGGGCGGCTGGCGGGAGAGTGGGGGGTTGTATGTCTTGTGCTTTCCCCGCGATGTCTGCGCTGAAGTGACAGAGCGTACGAAGGTCACTTCGACGCTGCAGCGGCCGCGTTTGCGAAAGGGGCGCGCTGTTCAAACGGAAATAAGTAACGACTAGGACAGTTAGTTCGCGCTCCTCCTGTGTGTACCTGTTCGTTCGTTTCGTGCGTCCTGCTTTATGTTTGAGCAGTGCACTACCAGTGTCGAGCTGTGACGCATGATAGTTCGCGCTCGTACTGTGTGCGTTCTTTTCGTGCGTCCTTTTGGCTCGAGCGACGCGCCGGCAATTTGGAGCTGCTTCCCGTTCTTCGCGTTACATTCCAATTTATTGCTATCGCATTCATTGCTTCGCCGTTGCGGCGAAACTGTGACTTTTTTTGGGAAGTGGCTGTTCTTACAAGCTGTTGCTTGTGTTTCAAATGTAATATTCATTCTGCTTTAAATGCACTGTTTGCAACAGTGCTCCTCTATATCTACATTATCTGTACTATGCTTTTTATGTACTCTCAAGTTTTATAACAAATGGCCTATAAGTGTTTCCCAGAAAGATAAAGACAGAGGAGTTGAAGAAAAGCACAGCACCACACAAGAGACTCAGAATGAGATGACTGCTGCACATAGCATGCATGCCAGCAATGGCAGAGGCGACAGAGAGATAGGGTTAGAACAAGTCGTGCTTGGTGGTGACCGGTCATCACGTGACGTTAGTCAGGTCAGTCATAGATCAGGGCCAGCATTCTAGTGGCCAGTGGTGCTGTACAATCTGCAATATATAGGCGAACCACCTTGTGATGTAGGCCCGAAGACATGGCGGCTCCCGCCACAGCCGGCACCAAGCCCGCCTTGTGACCCTGGCACGACAACGTGACGGTCAAACAGTGCACAGACAACCAGCAATCATCGCCCGCTCCTATCTTACGAAAGCAACACTTGAAGAACACTAATGTGAGGCTGTGGGCACGTGGAACGGTCAAAACCGTAAAAACTCATCGAATTCGTATTAGGTTCTCACATATGAAATGCCCAATTCACTTGCATGCATTACAGTAAAATGACACACACTTCCAGCAAAGATGCTTGCCCAGCTAGAACGTAAAAGCCCACTCCTTATGTACAACACTAGGTTCCCAGCTACTGGCAAGTTGCGTTCTTACAGTTGTATATATACAAAATAGGTTTCATAGACTCTGTACCATGCAAGGTTTTTACATATAAAGTTACAACTCGATTGATCTATTTCAAGGTAAGCTTAAAGGGGCCCCAAAACACACTTTGACCCTATTAAGGAAAGTGTTGCCGAACTGAAGAAAACCTTAAGTATATGTACATTTGTATCCAAAACTGTGCATACGCTTGCCAGCACTCTAGTGCTCTTCTACACACCTTGTGAGCTAGACAGCTCAATATAAATCGCTTTGTGTTGAGCTGCTTGACAATACTTCAATATGCACAATCTGGATTTGGCTACAATTTGTTCATCAAGCTGGCACAGGACGAAGCTGGTCTGCACCAGGTGCTCACGTAGTTTGGCAACACCGAAGTGCACGAGTGTGAAATCGCACATCAACCCTGTCATGGAAATTAGCAAGTGCTCGGTTGCGCATCACTCCTTCTGGTGCATAGTGTAGGCACTGTGACCCTCACGAAGGGCTTCGATTGGTCTGTGTGGATCACGTGATGCACAACGACGCAAGGAAGCCCTGGCAGCCTGAACTACCCAGAGTGTTTATAAGGGGCTCGACACATGCCTAAATCGGAAATAGCGGCGGAAACATGGGAGTGTTAGTCAGCGCCTCTGTTAGTCAACGTGAAGCACTGACTAACACTCGCAGGTTTGCATGCACATAAATACCCGATAAAGTGGACGAAAGGACGACCGCCGCCGTAGCTCAATTGGTAAAGCATCGGGCGCGTTATCTGAAGGTTGCAGGTTCAGTCCCTGCCGCTGGCAAGTTGTCTTTTCGTCCACCTCACTTTCTTCACATCTATACCATAATTACTACAATACACTTTAAACAGTGCAATCTTCCCTGGATTCATTATCTGCTGGTTTTCATTAAGGTTGCATCAAACAAAGAAACGAGCTCTCAAAAATTTCCTTCTTTCATTCTGCTTACACTTGGAAGCTTAGAAAAAATTTTGCAGCGTCAGATGTGCGAGGTAGTCTAGCCCAACAGTCAGGCCTTCGTATGATTACTTAGAAAGGTGTTTCAGAGCCCCTTTAAATGTAAAATGTTTCTCCTGAATTATTTTTTTTTCATCCCATGGTAACCTTATCAAACCAGCATTGTGTTCAACGTAATCACTCAAGTGAAAGAAGTGGCACAGGGTCACAAAATTGCCGACACGTCGCTGCGAAACTAAGATACTTTTCACTGAACACGCTTACACACCACACGCATGCATTAAGAAATGCTACAGCATGCAAGCACTTTCAAGCTTAAAACCAAACGCAAGAAATCTTTTTGTACAAAATCCTTACTTCGACCATGTTTTTTGCAACAGAAGAGAGTGCATCCTGCGGAAAGAAATGAACACATGCTAGGCAAGTTAAGCGTTTGATTTTTTTTTCTCCGGAACTAAGCACAAACTGTTGGATGCCAGTGTTTGTGACAATGTATTGTGATGCAGTAGAACTAAGGAACAAGTAGCACTGAAAAGGTATATAGTACTTGGAGGTTATTGGCAAGCCAGAGAAACTATACATAAAACAACTAGGCTTGTGCGAATATTCGAGCAGTTCGAATATTCAAACAAATATTACAGTATTTGAATTCGCTTTGAAACGAATTTAAATTATTCTAAATTTTGAAGTATTCGAAATGAACGAATAGACATATATAAACCGCATGTAACCTCCTGTAAAGATGGTTTCACTAAAGTGAATGCGTGCTATGCTATGAATACACCTATCCAGGGGAATAAGGTACGAATTTGGGCTGGTTGGTTCATGATTAACTTTAGAAACAGCGCTAAAAGACGGGACAAAGAAAGGACACAAACCACGGCGCTGACTAACAACCAAATGTGTTTTATTCTTCCAGTCTGCCTATATATACTCTGCCACAATCTCAAGGAAACAAAAGCACAGAAACAAAGAAAAATCGATTAGCCTGCGCAGAGCATGCGAACAACATCCGTAAACAAGCCAGAGATAGTCAACTGTCGCTTCACTGTAATGAATGTGGTTGCCAGCCATCTTTTAAAGATTCCATTTTCCTGTCGAAGTACCATGATGAACGGGCGCGTGTCATTTCTGAAGCGTATCATATCTATAATGGCGGAGAAGCATGTGTCAGCCTCCCCTCGATCTCCCTCCTTCCGAAGGAGTTGACGTTTCTGTCCGATTGAGGATTTTTGAGCCTCTGCGCAGGCTAATCGATTTTTCTTTGTTTCTGTGCTTTTGTTTCCTTGAGATTGTGGCGGAGTATATATGGGCAGACTGGAAGAATAAAACACATTTGGTTGTTAGCCAGCGCCGTGGTTTGTGTCCTTTCTTTGTCCCGTCTTTTAGCGCTGTTTCTAAAGCTATCCAGGGGAAATCTGCACTGCCGCGAAGCCCCACTACAAGGTTAAAAGACTAAATTACCCTCGCATCGACTCATCATTTTTTAAGTTTAAGAGCTCGTTATACCGGCTTATATGCTCGAAGTGTAGCAAATTTTAAAATGCAACATATTTTACAGGTTATCACTAGCACTCTACCGAAAGTCAAATCCTGCGACTAGTATTCAAAGTTGCTTCCACTTCCCTTGTGTGCTTATATTTAGGTGCACGTTAAGGAACCCCAGGTGGTCAAAATTTTCGGAGCCCTCCACTAGCGTTCTTCATAATCATATCGTGGTTTTGGGACTTTAAACCTCAGATATTATTATTGTTCCACTTCCCTTTGAACCATGAAACAATGACATCTGTACATGCCTTGTTTCAATTAAAAAAAATATTGTGCAGGTTAGTTGGGTCAAGAGAAATATACGCATTTTTTTTAATATGTGGTATATACTATTCGAATTCGATTCGAAATTATTCAACCAAATCACTATTCACTTTGAATTGACTTTGAATTCGCTTCGAACCTAAAATTCACTATTTGTACAAGCCTAAAAACAACGCTACCAAGTACTATTCCAGCTTGCCATACCTGGCAGCTCCGTAACATTGTCATCAACACTGCAACTGTTATGGTTATGGAAATAAGCACGGTGCTTAATAAACTGCATCAAAACTACATGACCGCTGCAGAAAAAACTTATCTGGCAGTGTCGGTGCTTACTGAATTACGCAAAAAAAAACAATGACTCTATCCCTAATTCTGTTCAATTACTCTGTGTAGTGTTGTCCATGGTCAACCCATCAACCCAATACTGTGTAGTACATGTCTGAAGAGCAAAAGGATTGTGGATCTTGTAAGCGACAAGGTTAAACTGCTCACTTGCCCTCTTGTGAACCTCTGCTAATTAATTTTTTTATATGCTCCTACCGTAAAGTACTGAGAAAGCGCCTACCCCAATTCCGCTGAAAATTGCGTTAATCTAGATATGGATGCCTGCCTGGTAGAAACAGCAAAGACCAAGATGGCGGCCAACATAAACCTTTGAGGCAGTGCTACAGTTCCCGCCGCGCAGTGCGACACGGTGACTTCAATGTTCCCGGTGACGGTGTAGGAGTCATCGCGCGGCTAACGGATTGCCCCTAGTGGTCTTGTAATGGCTGCAATGGGGTGGATCTTTCGGCTAATGCTGGCACTCTGGTAGGGTGGGTGCTTAACATATAAATTTCAGAATACTGAAACTTCGAAAATTTTAATACAGGGCGCTTTTGTGCAAAATTAGGCGTTTCCGTGGTACTTTACGGTAAGCAGGTAAAATTTAGCAAAACTTGCGGAGACATTTACTGCAAACACGCAGCTTTATCCCTAAAACCTTCCCACTCTGTGCACAGTTTCAGGCAATGCAGTGAGTCCACCCCAAAGATAACTATGCTGCTTATGCTGCTCACACGGAGAACCTAAAAAATGTAATGAACTCGTAACAGCCAGGTGTTCACTGAATAAACATACGTGATCAGGGCATACGTAAAAGAAGGTACAACACTCCCTGCGACTCTGTGTTTTATACAGTAAGGATGGTGCAACGTCTACGGAGGGAGCGCAAACAGTACAAAGCCGACACACATCTACAGCAGGGCTGCCAACACGAAAAGTTGGAGTTTCCTGACAAGGTACCTTAAATTTCTCTATTTGAGCTGTAATTTCCCCCACCTCCAAAGAGACTGATATAATAAATGTTTTTATTCCCTACTTCTTTTTCATAACTTCTATCATCACGATGAGATAAATTACTCCCTACACAGGTTTACCAACACCGAGTTCATCAGGCTACGGAGTCTAACGATAAATCTATCCTCCACAAAGTTTATCACTGGCAAAACACACTAAATGTGCTTTGATGTGAAGTCATACAACACGTGCAGAAAAAAAAAGTTGTTCAAGAGCTCCAGTGACGTCATGTGATCATGCAACAAACTGCGAAATGGCTGGAGGGAATGACCAAAATTCAGTCGAAGCTCCTGAAATCCAATGGTATCTTGACAAAAAGCAACAACATACTATATAACTGACGTAAAAAATTAAAGCTGCAGACTGAGCCCAGAATTTCCCTCAAGCTACCAAGATTTCTCTACACCACACATAAACCTGAAAATTTTTTTAATGTGCAAAATTACCTTCGAGTTGGCAGCCCTGAACTGCAGTCAGTGACGAGTCAAAGGCGCAGCAGCCAATTCAGCCATATTTGGAGCTTTCGTGAAAGGAGCTTCTCGATGATGTTAAAATTTTGACTCGTTTTGATCATCGTGAGTTAAACGATGCCAAATGGGATGAGGACAGAAAGAGACATGCTGCACGAGTTATTATTATTTATTATTTTTGCCCTCATCCTTACCCTGTTTGGCACCGTTCAACCAAATTCACGAGCCTCATGGAACTGACATTATGGTCAAGTTGGCTAATAAGAACTTCTCCTGCGCCCTGGACTAAACTCGGTTACAACCTAAGAGAAAATGTCAGTACCGCCCACAGAACCGTGGTGTGCCTGCCCTCACCTGCGAAAGACGGTCATGCTAGCTTGTTTCCGCAAGAACCGCAAGTACTTTTACTCGGCTAATGTAAGCACTATGCATATTAAGAGTCAAAGGTTCGTCGTCACTACCTAAAACATTGTTTGGCTGAGCACAGGGTGTCTACCGAGTTGACATTTCTAAATTCCCTGAGTTTTCCAGGTTTTCCCTGAGTGTTTTTGCTGAAATTCCCTGAGTGAAACAGAACATTGTTTCATGTCAAGATGGGTAGAGACCATATCGCTCGGTGATGTCACTTTCTAATACGCATTTTAGAAAATGAAAACGACTTACTCCCATTTGAATAGTACATAGAACATATAAACCTCAATATAGCGAAGTTGGTAAAAGCGGCAACTCACTTCGTTATATCGAAACTTCGTTAAACTGAAATTCGACCTGTCATGCAAGGCATAGTTACTGAAGGATTAATCTTAAACTGAAAAGGCCACAAGAATGCTCGACTAATATGGCAACATGAAAAAACATTTTTTTTATTTTTTGCGTGAAAAAAAATCAATTTTGTTGAGCCTGAGATGCAGCAATCACAGTTAGATGCCTTGCCAGAGTGTCACATGTAAAGACGAAACAAGTGCGGGTTTAATGCACTGTGGAATTGCGCTTGTTCTGCTGCTGCGGGTTGTTGTCAAATCCTCGCGTGTTGCCCAGAGCAATGCAACGCCTTTGCTATCATGTTGCCCAACCGAACTATTTGCTCTCCACGAACGCACAACACTGAAAACCATCCCACGTTAGAAAAAAAGAGTCAGTTTCACCGTGAGAGCAAAATAGTAAATCCGATAGCAACAAAGAGGAATTTTATATGAATATAGGCTAGCAGCTCGCTCCTTCAGGAAACGCAGCCACTGCACTAAGAGAAGTGCCCTATCTGTGATCTATGGCTCAGGGACGGATTCAGGTACATAATGGGGGGGGGGGGGTACAAAGGCTGAAGCCAACGCTCAGCAGTGCATTTTGGTGGGTCACGCATATTTACAACAGCCCAGAGGGGATTATGGAGGTGCCTAAGAAGCCTTCATTGGAAATGTGCATAGGGAAGCAGGAAAGGGTAGAGCAATGAGAGGTAGAGAGCAGGGACAAGATTCTCTTTACCCCTTTTGGACAGTGGCAGGCAAAGCAACCTGACAAAGGGGGCAAACTTGACAAGCAAGCCTGACAAAGGAGGTGGAGGACAGGCACTGAAGGGAGGGGGCGGGGGCTGGCTTGGGGGGGGGGGGGGGGGATCGCCGCTACCCCCCCCCGCCCCCGGGATCTGCCACTGCTATGGCTTCAACGAAAGTTTTGCAATTAGAGCACAACACCTACAAAGGTATGAGCCGTCTGCTGATCCCCACTAAAGATACCGCGGCGCACGCGACCACGCCCGCTGGTACAAAGTACGCACTTCCTGTCGGACTCACGCAGCCAGCACCCCCCCACCCCCACCCCCCTTCCCAACGCGCCGGCTCCTATCCAGGTGCCCATCGCGCGAATGAGACAGTCGTTTCATCTCTGCTTAAGCCCCGTTCGTCGGCAGCGCTCGCGCACTTTCACTCGCACATGGAGCATGCGACGCGCGGGGTGATGTAATCGCGATTTGGACTTGATAGGGAAGATCATGGCGAAGGCAAAAAATTCGCGTCGGAGTGTCTATATAATTACTAAAAGCAATATAGCTGCGGGCTAAGATCGCATGAAAGCACGGCAACAGCCTGAATTACGGCACATCCGATTATGGTGGAAACGTTACTGCTTTCCGACATCGCGCGCCGAATCGAGCATGTGGGACCCGTGCCGGTGTCGCGAATTTCGGTCGCCGCTATGCCATGGCTCTAAAAAGTTTTGTAATTCGGCTTTGTAGCAAACACCCACGTGGTGTGGCTGGTAATTGCCAGCTGCAGCCCCAAAAAATTTCAGTCGACTGCCTAAAACTTGTTTCAGCAGTGCCCTCATCGGGAAAAAAAGAAATAAAAAAGCTTTCACTTGCTGTGAATGGGCCCGTTAGTTACGCTAGCTCTCGCCTGGAAATTTATTATATTCTTCACGGAGTCCTAAATAGCATCTTTGAAGCTCGGGATCAGAGCGAGTGAGCTCTCCGATAACAGCCAACAAGCGTCTTTTTTCTCGCCGATCGGGATGGCTTGCCAGATACGAGCCTTGTCGAAGGCATCCGCTTCCTGCGCGATCGCGATCGCTTGCAAGATAACTCAAGCTCGTTACATCTACTGCTACCGCTTCTACAACTAATCATGCTTGTTACTTGACACGCGGCGATAACAAAAACACCATATCGGGCGCTAACGCACAGCACGCGCGAGAAAGATTACAGAACTACACCGCGTACTCCCAGAACATCCTGACAACATTACAACATTACGCGATACGATGTGTCGTGGTTCGCGGTTCCCGCATGCCACGCATTAGCCAGATTCTCTCCCACTTCACCGCTCCGAAGGCGATGACAGCATCAAAGTGCGCCACTTCCCCGCAGCCGCAGCGGCCGTTTGATTTGAAAAATGCGTTCACAAAATATCGAGCAAGCGCTACCGCGACTTTCGTCACCTTTCAATAAAGATACTGTGCATTTTCCCTGATGGGAGCACAATTTCCCTGAGTTTTCCCTGAGAATTTCCAGACTACCCAAAATCCCTGAGAATTCCCGGTTTTCCCGGTTTTCCCGGTCGGTAGACACCCTGGAGCAGCAATGACACAATCCCCGAAGAAACTCACCAGGACGTTCACGTTTCCAATCTAAATCCAGTGACAGAAAATGTGTATGTATGGGGAAATTCAAATCTGAAACACTCGAGAAGAGCGTGACGTCACAAAAATGAGTAAGCGCTATTGGATGGAGCATTTATGTAAATTTTCTGTGGGAGGGCCAGTGATGGCTGTGAGCGGAGCTGACATTTTTTTGGTATACCAGTGTCACATGGGCAATTTTCATCACGATCAAGGCCAATTGGGATCGGACTTCTTGATCGCAATCAACAAGCTAGTCACTGCTACATGATCCAGCTTAATCCGGGCTCGGCGCAGACATCAGCCAAATTGTGATTGTGTTGATTCCAACTGAGCCTGATTAGGATTACAAGTGACCGTGTTGCAGCACCTGATCCGGATAGAGCCTAATCCGAATTGGCCCTGATTGCGATCAAAAGTGATCATGTGACACCGGTATTAGGTTGTAATTGAGTATAGTCACTGGCTACATATTTATAGCATGAACAGTGCCACAAAAGAGCTGTCTGCATGCAGTAAGGGGAGTGACAGGAGTGTATCTACCATCCCGTGCTTGAGGAGTGACGAGCCTGCAAGAGCAGCAGCGCCGGCTGCCAATCCGGCTCCCAAGCCAGTTCCCAAGCCGCCCAAGCCGGAGCCGTGCTTCTGGTCCGTAGGATGTGGCTACAGCGCCGATCAAGCACACAGAGGAAATGGGAAAACACAAACACATGCCAGGCACACCGTACTTGCTTGAATATTAGATGACTCTGAGTATATATATTTTTAGTAAATGATATCGATAATCAGTCAGCATAAGTATGAGGAGTAATGAAATACCAATCACTGTGTTGCTTTTTTTATTTAGAAAAACATGATTTGGCTGAGTCTTACTGACCTTACAAAGACTAGCGCAATGGTCACCCCACATTGGTGCTTCACTTACAGTCATGCTCAATATGGGTTGCAACATGCTGCCCACGGTCAAAGCAGCATCAACACAGCACGGTGGCGCCGACATAGAAAACAATCAGTCATGTAAACACTGTTTTGACTACTGGTATTTCAAAAACCAATTTCACGTTTACCAGTGTTGCAATAAACGCCTGGGGCTCCTTCAACCATGGCCACTGTATTGTAACTCATATTGAGTGCCACTGTACATTCAAGCAAGCATGGTAGACACAGTAGAAAAGGTAGCACACAGGAAACTGGCCACACATAGACAGCACACAGAAAAAGGTACGAAAACATAGAAGTACAACAAGGGTTGATCTGTAATGTCACATATGAAAAAAAAAAAAGAAACAAGTCATAGGATGTTGTGCTGGTGCTTCTCAATGAATTTGTGGACACACTTAACCAGAGTGCACTGAAAAGCATGTCTACTAAATATCAAGCAGATAGTATTGGGAAATAACTAACAATGGCAGTGCTCGAACAGTATTGAACACCTTTACCTAGTACGACAAAGGGGCTGTAGTTGGTGGCTATTCGTACTGGGTGTGGTCCAGATAAGAACAAATATGAAGAACTAGTCACCATTCCCGATTTTGATGAAATGAACTCTAGGTGCGGGTTTTATACCTGGAAGAATGATCTCGAAGTTTCGAAAGAAAAGTTTTGTTTGCCTTAAAAAATTATAAATTTTTGCCACAAAAAAAGGTTTTCCCACAATTTTTGAACTTTGACCACACCCAGCAAGAAAACAGTGCACTTCTTGGTCACAGTATTTATTCCCATCAAAGAACAAGTTGAATGCAATCTTTACGAGTATATTATTTCCTTCTGCTGTCGAAGGACTTTTGAGGAATAAAATCACAAACATGGCAAACTGCTTAAAAAAGCTGTATTTCAGCAATTTATTGCTGCAGACAAGTTAAACTGAGGATAATAAAACTCTGTACATATTGAACTTAATAACCGGGCTTTCTTTAAAAAAATATTTGCGGTTTTCGCGCTCCCCTTCTTACTTCAAAATTGTGCTGAAATGTATGTGGCTTACCAAAAAACGCTGAAGTTTGAAAATAGTTCTCTAAAAAAATGTTTTAAGATCTCTCTGATTGGAGTCAAGGATGTTGTCTACCATTCTGCGTAAAAAAATGCATTATTTGAGTTGCTGACAAGTTATAATGCATCAAATGTAACCAACTCCGTCATACAGGTCACTGCATGATAAATGCCGCAATTTTGTTATATAGCGACGTTCGTTGTAGAGGCGTACGACCGTACTCACATAATACTGCACTCCTGAGGCATGTGCTGGGTAACCCGCAGAGGGGTAACCTGCTCCAGGATACGCAGGCTGCACACCAGCCGGAGGTGGGTAGTAACCACCACCTGGTGGAGGCGGGTAGCCTGCTTGCGGAGGGTATGGGGCGCCGAACCTTGCATCGCCGTACGGGGACACCCGCCCAGAAGGAGGAGCCACTGGCATTGGCATCGGCATGTGCATGTCAGGTCCCAGTGGCATCTGTCAGAGGAAGAAGTTTGTTGTTAGCTCTTTGGCGATGAAATTATGCAGAATATACCATGACAAAATAAAGGCTCATTCACACCTGCGACTAGCACCGGTCGCGCGACTATTCGCGACTGGCAACGAAAAAGCAACTCAAGGCAACCGATGTTCCCACCCGAGTGCAACGTATACCCGTTGCTACACAGAATTCCCGTCTTCTTGCACTGCCATTGCCCGGTAAAACAAGCTGGTGTCCTGTTCCTGCACATCTGATTGGTTCAGAGGTTTGTGACTGCAGTCGCGTGACTGTAATATCAAGCAGCGAGCGACTGAGCCAAATCATTTGCTTTGTGACCACTTGTGATCAGTTGCCTTGCGACTACCTTGGTTGCGCGACAGGTGCTAGTCGAGGCTTCTGAGAACATGCGAGCCAAACATTATAGCGCAGCACGTGGCCTGCAATTTACAATGAATTCTCGAAGTCAGCTAAGAATTGTTTCCTCTCAACAAATGATGCCATAAACCCAAATGACTGCGCCATAAACCCAAAGTCCAAGGATATTGGCCGATTTGAGCATCGCGAGCTGCATAGTTACTGTGGCCGCCACAGGATGCCACCACGTGCTCGCGTTCGCAATCACACTGAACGTAAGCCTTGCGTTCGAAGAAAAAAAAAAGAAAAAATTGAAGTGCTCAAGGTCATGGCCCACGCTGACGAACGGAAGCATCTTCTCACCCCCCTTGTCAACGTCCTCCCTGCTTAGCTTCCAGTGTGCTTGTCGGGATGAGAGAAGAGAGAAAGTGCTTACAGCATGCGACAAATCCCTGTAACTCCGCTTGTACTTGACAGATTCTAAAAATTTTTGCGGCAGTCGATTCATGAGCCAATAAGCTTTTTTATTGAAGCCATCTGGTGGTTACTTGGAAAAATGTTGCAGGGCCCCTCTAAGGTAGGCTGCAGTTACATGGCCAACTAAAGCATATTATAAAGTGAGAAACAGTCCTCTATCTTGTTGGTACTAGTATCTTGTATCAATAATTTGATTTCAATTGACGAATGAATTGATCGATTGAGTGATTGATTGATTAACTGAATAAGTCATCACAGCTCATTGTTAAACAAACACAAAATGGGAGACAGTACTAGACACCACGAGTGCTACACTCACAAAAGCTTTATGTGGCCACAGGAAACCTGACTGATTTACTGATTGATTGACTGATTGACTGATGAGGAAACGTGGCTCTCTTCATGAGGAAATAAGGTTCCGACTTCATGCCAGCAACAAAACACTATAATGACTGAGGTGCCTGATCTTAACCAAGTGCCAACACATCTTAAAAGGAACTATGACACAGCCACACCACTAATCTCAGGGTATCCTTAAGAGTAGAGGGTCTTATCCAGCTAGTTACACACAAAACAAAAAGAAAGGAAGAACAACTGCACCTTAAAAGCACATCTTAGTTCAAAATTTCAACTTGAAAGTGTTGCCTTGAAGCTCCTTCCTCCAACAGCGACGTGTGACATGAAATGAGGATCCACAGCTGTGTCATCAGTTTTGAAATAGCTGACAACTCAACGGCTGTGCCATTGGGGGCTTAAGAGGCATCAAACAGCTATGCCACCACGAGTGTGGTATGTAATTGTTCTGCATTTATAGATTTACGTCCAAGTCCTGCATGAATTGAAAGACGTGTAATTTATTTTAAACCTGCGTAATCAAGTGCGCGATTTTTTATATGGAAAAGTTTCACACCACCAAAGTGTCAATGAAGCGTGCAAAAGCTAACACAAAGTCAACAGTAGCATTATTTTATGTGCAGGAGGAAGTTTCAGCTGTGTGCAGTTAGAAACCGAAAAAGCAGTCGCTAATTAATCCTACTACTTAGTATTCATTTACTCGAACATGTTTTCCATTTTTGTTTTTCATTAATGTACTTTATGTTTAACAGTTAATATGAACAAATTGTTTTAATTTTCCTTCATGAGGAACGCTGCCAGCGTATTGAGGAGTTAACGAGTTCAACATCTCCAGTCTCGAGCTATGCTCCTTCTGCACACACAAATTTTCATGCTGCAGGTGCTACTCAACACAACAAGGTGCAATCCTTACCATCGGAGCCTGTGAAGGAAAAATATATCGCATAACATTAATATATATGTGGATTACTTCAAAACCTGCAGTTTTCCTTTAAAGAGCAGAAGTCCTTCTGAGATGCAAATGTAAAAGCGTAGTGTCAGCAAGGGGTAAGAAATGCATCGCAAAGCATTTCCAGCTGGCAACCTTTCTTCCTTTGCCCTTAACCAACCAAACAAAAACAGGCTCGTTACTAAGGCTAAGCAATCAAAGTGCACTGCACGGTGCAAATGACACCAAAGAAATAAAAAAGATTACCGTATACTGATGTAACAGTGCTCGTGGTATGGTATAACCTGGAGTCAATAGTGACTTGGCGGTACCCAACAACAATCAATAGTTAGCATGGTGAAGTTCAAAATGTCATTCTCACAAGTAATAAGACCTTCTTTTGATAATGTCAAATGGTGCTACATTTGTACATAAATATGTCAGACAGAAGACAGAAACAAACTAGAAGCAAGAAAAATTACGAAAATGTGAAATTGCTAGATTCTCATTTCTTGTTTTTTTTTTTTGCTGTATGCACAGTAAAAGCTCATTAATTCTAACTTGAAGGGGACTATAAAATTGTTCAAATAAAGCGGAGTTCGAATTAGAGGGCGGGCGCTGGAATGAATGAACATCGTACCACACTGCGCGGACAGAACCCAAAGAAGCCACCTCTGGACTCATTATTGTGAACTAGGCGCTACTATGCACTTGTGGCAGGTGATTTCGTAAATTAAGTTTATGGAGCTCTAACAGCAAACAGGTTTAATTGATCAGTCAGTGATGCGCCAGAAACAAGCACAGACGTGCATTCATGTGAACAGTGAGCCTTAATGTGAAATATGTGACGCTATTTATGCTCCAAAACATGTTTACAGTAGACTCTCAATAAACGAAACTCTCTTAAATGAAATTGCTGCTTAAATAAAACAACTGCCTCTAACATGATTGGTTTTGTGCTTGAATTCTGCACCCCTTTTCATCTCTCAGTAAACGAAACTCCTGTTAAATGAAACAGATTTTCCTGGTCCCTTCAGCTTTCGTTTAACAGGAGTCTACTGTATTTACATGGCAGAGTTAATGCAATCAAAATGAAAAGCAATCAGTAATTTGCATTTGCTTGCGTTTCTTCTGTCGCAAATCCATGAGCATCGTTTGCAGCTTGCCCAAGAGCTCCAGCGCATAGTGCGAATTCTCATCTGCTGAGAAATGCTGCTGTTTCATTGTTTTGCATCTCTAGTAAATTTGGTTTGGTTTTGCAACACACTGTGATCACTTTGGGCCAACTTCTGCGAGGAGCAATGAAAACCAGGGGCTCCCAGTTCGAATTAACCATTGTGGATACCGACACATTTGAATTATTGGGAGTTTTCCCCCATAGAAATACACAGGGTGTCAGTTTGAATTAACTGTAAGTTCGAATTAACCGAGTTTGAATTAACGAGCTTTTGCTGTATTTCTTTTTTTCAGTGTTGCTACAAGTGTACTATCGTAAGCAGTACGAAAGGGAAAAATCAAGCGCATGGTGAATAGCCTCAAACAGCAACTCGACCGGTACTGGGATGGCACTGATAAAAATAAAAATGGAAAGGGTGATTCTTTTCTGCGAACTGCTGTCACTCCTAGCATGTGTCTGTTTTTATGATGCGCGAAATATATGACACAAATAACAGCCTCATATTGCAGCACTTGTCGTAGCACTCACGCGCAGCAAAGAGCCGTATCGTTTTTTAAAATCACATTCCGCTGTATCTTGATTTTATGTGTTACACGCACACACAAAAGCCAATGGCAAGGTGGCATTTTGCACAGAGCTGTAGACAGCACACCGCCGTGCTCTGCTTGCCATATCCGCCTTATACTCGGGAGCAGCCCATGATAGTACGCAGTCAGTTGCAGTTTCTTATCAGTAACAGCGAGACGGGTGTGCCGACATTTAACAGGGCCACAGAGCCCTTCCCACTTTGCATCCGACAGCAGCCGCCACAAACTGCCCTGCGTCAGGTTTCAGGCTATTCCCCATGCGCTCGAGTGTTCCCTTTCATGTTGCTCACGATTGTACGTATTGAGCATTCTTGCCATGTTGCTGCTTGTGTTTCACAGATTATGCAGCTTTTATCCTACAATCTTTGTTGTTTATGTATGTTGTGTGCTTGTGGTAATAATAAAATCAATTCAGATTCAAATTAGGCAATGTACCGACAGAACCACCAGGCACGAACTTGCCGGCCTCGATCTAGCCACTGCCAGCCATGTATTCACAGTCTATGGTTTCTGAAGTGAGAATTCATTTAACACAGCTCCTAATGGCAGTGGCATTTCTTACCGATGGGACTCCCTCGAACTGAACCAGGCTGATTGTTGTGTCACCGTCCATGGTCAGGTGGGTGACCCGCTGAATTGGAATGCGGTGCTGGAACTCGGCGTAGTGCTTGCCGTTGATGGCAATCTGCACGGCAATAGTTTGGCTACGTGAGAATACAGAACGCTTTGGACCACGCTATTTCTTTCATTTGTCGGCTTCCTTTGCATATGGCCTGCTTGGCAGACAAATTGCATGAGTGAATGATTGGTTGATTGATTTAAAGATACTACCTTCATAATATTACACACGTTTCACATACATACATAACGCAGAAACGCTCCTGTTATATAAATAACGACTGAACTAATTTGAACAAAATATGATCAGGAGCATAGCCGGAAATTTTTTTTCAGGTGGGGGGGAGGGGGCTGAACCTCCTTAACACCCCCTCCAGGCTATGCCATTGAGTATGGTGTACTTAAGAGAGGACGCTAAATCTTATCCGACTGTAGGAAGCAGAATCCCGAGTTAGGGCATCAAAAAATTAACAAGAGTTTCTGAACATCAGCAAGTTCAAAAAGAAACAAAAAAAAGATGATGTGTGAAGGTTGCAAAGTCTTAAATCTGCACTAAAAACAAATGTCATTTTCACAAACTAACATCATGCTTAGTTTTGTTGTTTACCTTAATGCTTTTGTGCCCCTGAGGTGCCTGATAAACAAATCCGGCCAGTCTTAATAAACAGACACTATTGTTACTTTTTGCCTTTCTCACCGTTTTTGTGCCCTCAACACATCTGCACTGCATGCAAGTGTCAAGTTTTGTTTTGCTTTCAGCTTTCTAGAAAATTAACACCAATCTGATTGAAACCAACCTGGTCTAATCTAATCACCAGGGATGATCAAAAGAACGCGGGAAGTGTGTTTCATCCACCGCTAGCTGACATAAAGTTCCATGCCGCAGCCTCAACATACCAACCTACCACAACGCATTACTCTCTGTCAATAAGCCAAGATAAGTTTTTACAAGTGACATATATTACTTTCTTCAGATACACAAAGATGCCCCTAATTCGGATACCCCTAATTGTATAACTGTTGCATCAATAAAAAGTGGCCTTTAAAAGCAACATATACCAGCAGCAACAAGAACGTACTGTTTTACATTTTAGCTGCTTTTGTGTCAAAGGAAAATACAATTTTATTTTTTTGTGAATTTCAACGATTCAACACCGAACTACCCGCCAAATTACCTTGTATTCGTGTTCAACGAGCACCAGGATCTCGAAGCTTTGGCCCGCGACGAGCGGAAACGGGTCGCCGTGCGACTCCTCGGGCCCCCACTGCTGGGCCTGGATTGAGTTGCGCACGATGCGCGGCGGAGGCGAAAAGACGGGACTCAGGTGCAGTGCGATGTCGTCGCGTGGATGTACGTTCGGTCCGCACTGGAGGTTGATGGCAAAACTGCGAGGGAGTTGATACAAGAGACAAAGGTTCTTCATCAGGACACTCTACAAGCAGTTGCACCTTCTCATGCAACTGTTCCTATAGCAATGAAGTTTCCATAGAATGGTGAGTGCGGTTTCTAGAAATATCATCTCGCCGGTATGCTATTTAAAGTCCTTCATCCATCGAATACTCTCAAGTGCGTTTTGTCCTGACGATCTTTGTAACACTCGCCCCCATTAGATTTGCATGTGGAAATTCTTTACTACCTCTTGTACGGTGCAATTATAGACTACAAACTGCTTATTTTTTTTGCTTTATCTATCTGGAATGTGGTACCACCTCACATCACTGTTCTTGAATTGGTGTATTTAACCTTTTGAGACGCTATGTACACAATTGTGTAAACCACTTGTTTTTGCTATTTCTATCGACTAGGGGCTAAGAAAAAGCACGATACATTGAGCTTTGGATGAATTAAACCTCCTGCATAATAAATATGTCTTCATTTAACTTGATTTTGCAGTGTACTGTTGAATATGATCACTTTGCCGAAGGCACTACCATATTCGACGAGTCATTCGACGGGCCGCTTCCCATGACCCACGTCAAAGTATAATTTTTCTTTGTTCAACTAAGATAACCGAAAACGAATTTGCACTATATTTCTAGCCTGAGATTTCATTCTATTTATGCAAAAACAGAGCATGAATGGCTTCAGAATAAATAGATATTTAATTACAAAGTAATTAGGGATGATTACTATAACACACATAAATGAACGTATTACGAGATTATTTTTGTTGCAAATATAATATCGCGTGCCTTGAAATAACATTGTATCGATTTGACGCATTTACAGACAAGTCTTCATAGGTAGCGTATGAAAGGGTTAAAAAGAAGTTGTTTTCTTGTTTATTTAAGTACACTGTTCATTAACACTGTTATCATTCAGCTTTAATGCTATGTAATTTATCTCATTCTATAACAACATAAGTTATTCGTGTTACCTAGCCGCTTTTGCTAACCAACCAACATTTGTTGGTAATAATCTTTTCTTTTACATTGCTGTCTACGCTAACCAACTTGCTTTTATTGGTAGTCTTGGACAGGAGGTCCCTTTACAGCCTTGTGCTATCAGACCTCCATCTATATATTTATCTTCGTGTTGTTTTTTCAACAAGAACTCAATAACCTTGACTCTGGTAGCTAGTGCATTTCTGCCACACAATGACAATCGTCATCTGTCCTGCATGCCTTTCCTTGCTTGAACGTAGTGTACTTTCCGATCACAAATAGTGTGCATGCTTATCAGTGTGACATAGAAATCTTGAAAGGAAAGCATCGAGCACCGACTAATAAGATAAAAGACGCAAGCAAGCCACACGATGTGCTGTTTGTGTGCCAGGAGTGCGCCTACGATGGCGCAACTCCTTTTACAGTGCAGCACCGGCAGAAATGGTTTGAGGGTGTTGTAGTAGGATGGCCTAGTTATTTTTAATACAGAACACCCAAGACTGAATGAATGAAGTTTATGGCAAATTTTGACAATATCCAGGGTAAGCATGGTTCACTGTGTGCTGATACTGACCAGAAACGTTTTACCTTAAAATCATTACACTAGATAATTTACACCGGTCATTGTAAACAACCTGGACCGGTTGTGAGATGGGGTTAATTATGGAACAGCAGAAGCAAGCCCAATCATGTTATTATCTATAATCGAAACAAGAGGCGCTTAGTGGAAGGCAATGAGATGTCGACAGACAGGGATGGTTGCATGTAGCCGTGCAATACTGAGACGACGTGACATCACGTCACGTGAGAGTATGTGTAGTCTTTACGACAGGAGATACTGCTTACAGTATGCACTTACCACGCTCGCTGCAACACCATACAGTGCCAATCCACAAGAAAGGTGTGAAAACTCATAAAAGACACTTTGTTCCATGGTTTGTTATGCTTCATTTTTTTCCCTGCTACAACCATATTAGTACTTCATGCTATGTTTAAGCAATGATATGTCGTACTTTAACCAAATTAGTTCAGCAGGCATGGGAAATTTATAAGATTTGTGGCTCTAACTGCTATGTGGAAACCTATAAGCACAATGTCTTTGGAGGAATGTGTAAACAAGGTAATCACAAGTGTTAACAGCAAGAGAAAAGAATGGTGCATATACCATCTTGCAGAGTGGTGTGGAGTGCCTTGGATGCGAATGAGCGTGCCGACGGAGAGAACACCGCCCGGTACGGGTCCAACATATGGAAGGGGCTGAAAACATGCAAGTCACATAGGTCATAGATTACTAATCGTTCTAGCTAATGACAGCTGCATGTTTCGAACAGAAACGAACAAGCAAGAATTATCATGCACCGCACATATAACAAGCATTAAGAGGTAACTTTTAGATAGTGATGAAACGAAGACTTCTCCAGCAACTGTCCAAGTAACGTTGGTGATCATGTACTGATAGCTGAAAAAGATGCACATATTGTCAGTAGTCGTCAGGTATAATTGACAGCTACAAAAAGTGCATGCGTTGGTCATTCTCATTTGGTATGACATGTGCGGTGCGTGTCTTCTTTTCTTGATACTCTGAACACAGTAGTGCCAGATGTCGAAAGTAAACGAATACTGCAACCGCGAACTTAAAAACATCAAGCACGCATGTGATTGTCTTTCTACACCACAAGAACAAATGTTACTACGCAAAAGGAATACGCCCGAATATTTTCGTTTCATCGCATTGCATCGCGTGATCACTTTCGGATTGCCGGTTGTCCTGATGAGACGTTTAGCACCCTAATAGTTTAACACCTTGGAGTTTATCGCCGAAACAGGGTCAACGCACGCGTAGTGACCAATGAACTATAAGAAATAATCAAGTTCTTTCCACACTGATAAGCGCGCAAGATTACTGCGGAAGCTGGGTACCCTTCGTACAGTCGCTGTCTGGACACACTGCGTTTGTAACACATGCACGACGTTCCTTGGAGACTAAATAACAACACACGCAGATTGTTTCGCTGGACGCTTTGGCAAATGAGCGACGCGGGGCACCGCGGTCAGCGAATTTTAAGAGTTCCGGATAATGCTGGTGCGTGTGACAAGCCGTTCCCGATGCCCACTCAAGCAATCGCGCATGTGGCATTCCATATATAGGCAGCACCGTAAATGTCAGCATGTTCGGATCAAGCTTACCGGATTGTAGATTGGGGAAGTCATCTTTAATGCCGCTATCGGTCGACTACAATACCGGCGGAAACTACGACACGAACACAGCGAGGCAGTCAGTCATCCTACGCGAAAGCCGTCAGCTTACACCCCACTTGCACCCGAAACCGCGAACCGTAAATGCCGTAAAGCCAAATGTGACTCACTACTTCCGCTTCCGCTTTTTTTTTGGGGGGGGGGGGGGGGGGGGTTCATGGCGATTGTTTTTTGTGACGTTTCTCCAGGATTCACTGGAACACAGAGTTGTGCTTTTAACAACGCACTCAATATTTCGGAGCTTATAAGTTAGCATACTAATAGGTGGTAACGCCTGTGGCAGCACATACGGACGAGTACCACCGCCAGGGGGTGTCACAAAAGAGCGCGATTTTCAAACATCGCTCTTCATGTAGATACAATTTCTTCATGATTCTTCATATGGAAAGAAATCTCTGCTTGCTTGGCTGCGGGGTCCTAAAGAAAGTGAAAAGGAAAAAGTTTTTTTAGGTTAATTTACGCATAGATAGGTATGAAGTGCTGTCCATGACAGCACTTCAATGACCTCAGTGAGTTTATTAGGGAGTTTTAGAACAGCGTACGCAAAGGTAGCGTTCGTAGCGTACGCCTGCTATTGGCCTCGAGGGCCACCAGAGGAGAGACCGGCGCTGCTATCTCTATGACGTTAGAGTGTCTCGATGCGCGCGCCCCCGCTTAGAGTGGTGTCAGCTTTTGAAAGGGCAGGTGCCGCCTCCTCGGTATAGTATATTCTAGGCACTATATCCTCGGATCCTCGGCCTTGGAGGCAGCGTGGCCGCCATTTTGAATCCCCCGCCCGGTCACTTGTGCGTGGCGCGCGTGCTCTTTTTAGGTCGGTGCTCGTTTCCCTCCAGTTTTATGCGCTCGCTACCGTCACCATGGCCGGGTGTTGCGTGCCGCAGTGCAGCAATCATTCCAGAAACGCTGGGAGCTGTATCGTTTTAGAAGATACGAGGTTTCTTTGGACAGTAAAAATCAAACGTCACAAGCGGCGTCCGAAGAACACATTATGCACTTGCAGCGTAAGTTTCCGGCCGGTATTTCGAATGCACATGCAAGGATAACCTGCCGGTGTTAACCTTGCGTAATAAATGGACACACTGATATCAGCTACATACGTTCACGTGTGCATGAATCCTGCATTTTTCTTCCCAAACATTCTTTACTGCACTTGGTTGGTCCTGTATCTGCCTTTGATTTTTGCTTTCCCTATTTTTGTGATTTGAAATGTATCATGGAATATATTGTGCGTGTTTGTGTGCAGATCAGATCCTTCTTTTTTCCTAATAAGAATTATTTGTGAGAATTTACGTCCCAAGAACCCCGATATGATTATGAGAGGCGCCGTATATAGTAAAAGGCTCCCGAAATTTTGACGATCTGTTGTTCTTTAACGTGCACCTAAATCTAAGTACGCGGGCCTCTGTCACTTCACGTCCATCGAAATGGGGCCGCTGCGGCCGGGATTCGATCCCGCAACCTTCGGGTCATCAGTCAAGCACCATAGTTAAAACCACGGCGGGTTCTTGTTTTTTATATTCCTTTCCATGTTTCAAGTACGCCTTCTGTGCTGGTCTGATGCTCATGTATGTATATGTCCAGTTAAATGTTTTTTATCCTTCCCTGTTTCTGTGTTTCAAGGTTGCATTTTCGTCCTGTCTTAAATAATTACGCAGTTTCTGTTTTTTTTAATCATTTACGATCACTGTGAATCGACTAGTGGAAGTTGTGTTTTATTGTATAATTTGCGTTTTATATGTGTAATTGCTTCTGTCAGCGAAGCATTAATGCGCACAAATAAATGGCCTGTACACTGGATATTAACGCGCGCGCGCGCGCACACACACACACACACACACACACACACACACACACACACACACACACACACACACACACACACACACACACACACACACACACACACACACACATTCACTATCTTATTTCTTTCAGCAAGCATAATTTATTTATTAATAATGTAAGCCCTGAAGGCTCATACAGGAATGCGCATACAAACAGTTCTCGCGAAGCGTCTATACAAAGAAGACGCATGAAAACAACAAGACGGGGAAGCATTGTGTACAGTAGACACGCTATGTCAGTAAAAAATACGAGAAACAAAGTCAAGTTGTACAGTGAGATACGTCAGGGAAAACCAGTTAATGAAATAAAAACTCACAGGCTCCCTTATGCGTTCGCTTAAGACGGCTAGAAAGCGAAAGACATCTTCTTCTTCTCAGTTTTTTGCGCACAAAGCGCGGTTTTGCATTGCCTCCAAGATCGGAGGCACCTCACCTGGTTTTGCACTGCCTCCGTGATCTGCCCACTTTTGACCAAGCTACAATGTCATGTGATAACGGCATCATATCACGTCACGCCAAAATTTGTGAAGCCATAATGACGTCATATGGCGACGTCATCACGTGACGATTTTTTCGTCCCTCGTCCTCAACGTCGTGGTATGCTGACGCCGTAGACGCTGGACGCCGACGGTCAAATTTCGCGTTTGATGAGGCATTTAAGGCTTTCGCTTTAAAAATACGTCCGCCACAGTGGTATGGTGGTGACGGAGCTCGGCTGCTGACCCAAAAGTGACGGGTTCGATCCCGGCCGCGGTGGTAGAATTTAGGTCGAGGCGAAATGCTAGAGGCCCATGTACTGTGCGATATCAGTGCAGGTTAAAGAACACCAGATGGTCAAAATTCATGGAGCCCTCCACTACGGTGTGCCTCATAGTCATATCATGGTTCTGGCAAGTAAAACCCCAGATATTATTATTAATAAAAGAGACAAATAACCGACGCCGAGCATCTGCCGCACAAAGTGTAATACAGTATTGCAAACACTCGATATTATGTGCATGCAATTGGGCATGCGAGAAAACCTGCAGATACAGAAAAAGAAACTGCAGATACAAAAAGAAGGAAAAACGCACTGATACTGCGCGCATGCAATGTTTTACGGCATACTACTCAACAACGTATTCATCGTTTTGATAAGGACTCAAGGTGCAACTCGAGTGCCGATACAGTAGCTACTACAGATTGTGAGCAAGAAACAATAATGATAAAGAAGCCTTCGTTTCATTTTAGCAGTATACTTCCCCTCAGCCCTTTATTCTGTGTACAATATATATGCTGCCATTTATAATAAACGAGTAAATTGTTTGCAAACTTAGCAAAATGAGCCACCTTAATCGCGCTTAGGTAGCTTCGCAACATTAAATTGTGTGTGTTCAGATACATATACTGCTGCTGCTGCTGACATGTGCTGACATGAGCTGACATGCTGCTGACATGAGCTTACGAGAAAATTAAGTAAGGCTTTAGACTTTGTCGTTTCCGGCTTAAGGAAGAGGATTGGTTTTCAACATAACGGAGTCTACGTCTACCTCTAGCGCATAATACATGCACAGGCCGTCAGCTTACGTGAATTACATGCTTCCTTAATAAAAATTTAGGCAAAAACAGCAATAAAAGCTGCCCAAGCCTCAAAAAAGAACAGAAAAAGAGAAAGCTCACTAGCGTGCACTTATTTCGGGACGCTGCCAAGCGGCGGCGGGATCCGCAATGGCGGCCGTCGTAGCAGACGCTGAGGGTGAGGACGCGCCTGTCCTCACCCTCAGCGGAGCGCGCGGGCATCAAGGCACCCTATTGGCCTCGAGATCTTGGAGTGGCGCCCTCTCGCGTGTGACGTCAGAGCGGGGACTCCGCTCTCAACAGCGCTGCAGCAGCCGCTGCTCCTGTATGCGGATCGTCTGCATCAGGCGGGATCTTTGTCGAACGAACAGCCTCGCGACGGTCAACTAACGCCTGCAACGAATGTTTTCGAGTGTAATCTTGAACTTGTTTTAGTTGTGGCCCAATCGACAGGGCCAAGAAATCCACCGGATGGCCGACGAGTGCGCCGATGCCACCGACCACATTGCTGGTAAGAAAGTGAAACTATGTGTGAGTGTTCTCGCTCGTTATCTTGTTTCCGCCGTACGATACTTACTAGTTTGGGTGTTTCTTTCGATATTCAGTAAGAGTGCCGTTCTACAGCATCTACAAGTATGTAGATAAAGCTTGTGAAAGGTCGCGGTGCCTCATCGAGGGCGAGGCGGTGTACGACGCAGGCCACGTTGTTGAATGCGCGGTCGAGGACGTCAACGGAGATCGCATCACCGTCGAAGCTCTGCAAACAAGTGCGCAAGTGCCGCCCTTTTGCACACCCCCCTGCTGATGCCCATGATCGCAGTTTGTCCCGTAATGTTGGTTCAGTGAGAACGATATTACGTCGTAGTTCATATTAATACCGTATACAGGGCCGTCGCATGGGTATTAGAATATGAAAAATAGTTAATCGCTGATTATACCACGCACAGGGCCACTGAGATTAACGTGGCAAAGGCAAGCTGGGTCCAGTTTCACGCCACGCAGCCTAACGAAAAGCTTAAAGGGACCGACAACTGCCCAGAATGTGAAATGAGTTGACTCCACTGATGTAAAGATTGTCCGTTGCACTGACTCAAACCAACCCTGTTTTTTTTTTCGTGAGAGATGGATTTATATTTTTATTTCTTAATTGAATGTCGCGAAAAACGACGAAAAATGAAGACGGCCACGTGACCGTTGACTGCTGTACGCGGTCGACGATTTTTTTGTTAGTATTGAAATATCGTTCGTTTCTTTATATTAAAAGGTATTACTCCATAATAATGTACATATAGGCCTGCGTTAGTAGTAGGCATTAAAGTGGCGCTCCCGTCGCGTGACGTAATGATCCCGTGCTCGTCAGCGCGTCTTGAGCAATTTTTCAGCGTGCTCATGCAACTGTGCACGCAGTTTCCAGGTCGCTGAGATTTTGGAGCGACACAGTTTTGCTACCTACACTTCGTCTCAGAAATGACGCGCGCTGCTACTCGGTGCGACCGTGCATATGCACAGTTACATTTTCGATTACTTGGCTTGGCTCGTGTATCGAGAGAGTAACGACGCCGGGACAGGCCATCCATGACACAGGCGCAGGCAACCTTGGGCGCAGGCGCACACAACGCTGTACAAATACCGGGAAGGTGTATAAAGCCACACATCTCATTGTAACAGCTTGCGATTTTCAAAGATGGTTGGAAAGCTCAAAATGAAGGTGGTTAAGCATAGTTACAGTAACTCCTGCGAAAGGAGAACAACGACAGCTTTCACAAGGGCCAGCGGCATCGCTATCAATTCTCAGCGTTGCTGGAGCAAGCCTCCATGCGTGTTTGGAGCCTTTCAGATCGAAAAATACTGCTTATAAAATAACTACGTGCTTTTCGGATAAACCACTGCAGCTACAAACGCTACGAAGGGTGAGCTTCCTGTCGCGCCGTAAAAAACTGGGTCGAGAAAAATCAGTTGTCGGTCCCTTTAAAGAGCTCCGCTTTTAGAAAAGTGTCTGGACTGCCTCAGGTGAAAACTTTTAGAGAATTTGCATTAAACAGCGGCCACATGTTTCGCTTATGACTTTATGATAAGCAGTCCGCTAGGCGCGCGTTTGCCTTCATAAGTAAAATACGCATGTGCACCATCCAAATGCAGCCGTAGTCTCAGATATCCTGCGCCGCTCAGCTGAGCTCACGAGGCGCACCTACGTGCGAGACGATTCGGAGGCCGCGTCGTCGGCTCCTTGTCCTTCGCGGCAGGTTGTGGGATGGCACCGCACCTGGTGTAAGTCGCCTATGCTTATAGCCTGCGTGCAATAAACGGCTTAAGTATTGGCGAGGCGCTTAAACACGGTCAAAAGCTTACCTAAGAGTGGCAGGTACGGTGGGTAGCAGAGTGACTGTCCGCGAAGTGCTTGTTGCACACGGTCGATGAAGGCGTGGGGCGCATTCCCATTCCGAGCTTGCGATCCACTCCTTCTTCAGCTTCGGGTCCTTAGGGTAGTTGTGAAAGCTAACGCCTTTTTCACGAGCGGACGAAGAACGCTGAGGCACAGAGCAGTAATTCACCATTGCGCAGCACTCGCCGCGGAGACAAGCGGCCGCAGTTCTAAGAAACAAAGAGGTGTAGTTCTAAATGAACGTTAAAAGCAGTCCTACGTATGTCACGGTTGTTCGAACAGCGTCAGTAGCCCCACGCGCAAGATAACCAATTGAACTGCTTTTTTGTTGAGATTTACCACAACGGCGGTTTCAACACGGCGCTGGGCCTACGTAGCAGACGAAAGCGCGCGAATCCCCACTCTGACGTCATAAAGGCGCCGTTCGCAGCGCCGCCATCGGTCGCACACTAGGCCAATATGACGTGTTAAACGACATCACATGACTCGCCTTTGCCGCCGAAACCCGAAAGCCACGCCAACGCTGCTCGCTGCTTCTCATCCCCGACGTTGAAGTTCTGTTTTTTTGCTTCAGTGTGGTTTATTGCTCAGTGCCTCAGTGCCCAACGTATTTGACCGAGCCTGGTGTGAGTTTCCATGCATACCCCAAAACCAAGAGGCAGCGAGATGCATGGTTGATAAAGCTGAGAATGGGGAAGCAACCCGCCATTCATTATCGTGTGTATTCGCAATGGCCACGAACTATAGGTGGCGCGCCGTGCTTTTCAAGATGGCGCCCGGAGGAGGGTCAACCCGTTTGTTAGCATAGGAACAGATAGGACGTGCGGATGTACGGCCCGTGCCACTTTCACCGGATGAAGTCGTGAGCTGCGCTGAAATGGATATGAGACAAATACTTTCCCAAACCATCGAAATTTAAGTGCTAAGTACTCGCCACCTAATTATTTGCTGCGGTGTGAAAGGTTATATTTCAGCTCCGTTACCGTGCATAACGATGCTTTGCGAAATCCTGTGGGTGCTACATAAAACTGCATGAACTAGAATTGACGTATGAGCTGAACGGCACTCCGAGGTAGTACGTACCGAGCCTGCCTGACGAATTTGCCGCAGTAGTAGGCCGCCAGCGAGTAGCGCCATCGCTGCTGCGCGTGGGGATGGTTTGCAAACATAAAGAGAGTTTTAGTGCTGGGGACCCCAAGCCACCTGCGTACGCACGCTCTTGCGTTCCTTTGTACTCCCAGCCGCATCCACGGAGAATACAAAAGAGCGCAAGGGCCCACGCGCCCCCAAGCCCGCGGGAACCCAGCAATAAAACTAGCTAATAGAGAGTTTTAGTGCTGGGTTCCTGCGGGCTTGGGGGCGCGCGGGCCCTTGCGCTCTTTTGTATTCTCCGTGGATGCGGCTGGAATACAAAGGAACGCAAGAGCGTGCGTACGCAGGTGGCTTGGGGTCCCCAGCACTAAAACTCTCTAATACGCCGTCGTCATTACTTGCGCAGTCGGGAACGCGGAGTTACGTCTTCAACGGAACACAAGCATTTAACATCCCATTCAGTAGCGCTTGTGTCACAGCCATAGGCGTGCGCAGGGTTCCCCATTAGGGGGGGCAAAGGTTCATCGCAGCGCCCCCCCCCCCCCTATTACCCCCCCCCCTTTTTAGGTGACTCGAAGGGTCAATGCACGGGGCAGATTTTGCGCCCCCCTCTTAAGTGGTTAGGGGGGGGGGCGGCCGCCCCCCCCCCCTGCCCCCGCTGTGCGCACGCCTATGGTCACAGCCATGCTGAGACTAGCCGTGTGCAATTCACTTCACTAGCATGTTGCAGGTTTGATCAAAACGATTCAAACATGAATATCGAAAAGGATGCACACGTATGCTTTTCGCAACGTCGGAGAAGTTAGCCGAGAGGCGTGGATTGTGGCCGTGACTGCACGTTCCATCGCTCTAACCATTTCGCTTTGCTGGTCGAGCTCGAGCGTGTTGGCGGCATGCGCGGTGCTCCATAATATACAATAATTGTGATACATGCAATGCACAAAAGGAACTATGCTTTTATTTTGATCTCGCTCAAGGATATTATACATTAAATACAATCAAAGTGACGTGAAGTCCAACTCGCTCCTCGTGAGTTAGCAGCTGACCGTTCATCGTCGCTGTCACTCTCGGTGCTTTCACAGTCTTCTACGTCCAGTGTAAAATCCTCGTCGTCAAGATGGTTTCTTTCAACATCACTGCTGAAAGCAATCTGAAGAATTTCCTCCGCCGAACGAATTCGATCACTCCAAAACTCCAGTCTCCAGAACATTTTGCTCTCAGACCGGTCAACAAGCAAATCGCTTGCAGTGTGCTGCCACCTATCAACAAACGTACAAAAACAAGCGGCGCGGCGCTGGCTATTAGAGTCACCGTACATGCTACCTTTAGGTAGCAGAGTAGCGCATAGGTCCGGCTAGCAACCACAGCTATGCGGTGAAGTCGCACTCCATTTTTGCAGGCGACATGCCTACCGCGTCGCCGATAAACATGTCTGGCTAGAGTGACCTAGAATAGGGGGAGTGTCCAAAGCGCCGCGCGAATACATGGGAGGAGCGAGGGCCTTTTGCGGTGAACTTCCGCGCCGCGGCGCTGCCGTGCCGGACCCGTGGCGGACTTCTCGGGTGGTGCTGCTAGAGGACGGACGTGTTTTTCGTGGGCTCCGGAATGACAGCGTCAGATAAGTGCTTTTTTTTTTTTGCATGATTCGAGCTTGTTTCTTTAGTTAAGCCACTAGATTGCAGCTTAATAGAGCTTACAACTTTGTGCTGTTGGTACAAAGTGGTGTGACAGTCGCTTCGGGTGTTTTTTTTTTTTAATATTTGTTTTTTTTTTTGGCCACCACGTGGCTGAAAGGTGCACAGGTGCTTTGAAGTGCGGAGTTTTGTGATATCATTTGGCTTTAAGTGTATCTAATCTGCCGCGTGAATGCTCTATAGCCATGGTCAAAAAGACCGTAAAGTGTTCAGGATGCGGAATGGGGCGGAAAATAGAGGTTTGTGAGGATGAGACGACAGAGAGAGCTGACGCCAAGTGTAAGCAATGCGAGTTAGAGGCGAAGATGGAAATAATGATGGCCGCCCAGAATGAGCTCAAGGTGAGAATCTCCGAGCTGGAGAAAGCGGTAGCGACAGAGCGGGAAAAAACGAGGGCTATGGCGGAAAGGCTTAAGTCAGCCGAGGAGGGATTGGCAAAGGTAGCCATGCCAGCAAATGTAGCCATGCCAGCAAATGTAGCCACGGGGAACAGGGAAGCAGGCGACAGCGGGAAAAATGGGGCATCGACCCCCACAGTGGTAGGCGCGAAGGGGGAAACAGGTTTGGAAAAGACAGGTGCAAGGGACACAGGACCCACCTTCCGCGAAGTAGTCTTGGGAACGGGAGGGGACAAAACAACAGCAGTAGCACGCGCTAGTAACAGGTGCAGTGGCCAGGTGCGGGAGAGTCCACCAGAAAAGTCGGATCACGTGATAATCGCCGGGGACTCGAACTTAGCTACATGCGCAGAAGCAGTCAAGGAAAGGGTGAGAGGCGACAAACGAGTTTTAATAGGAAAGTTCCCGGGCCATAGGCTGGGATCAGTGATGAGACAAGCTAACGCAAAACTCGCAGCTAAGTCTAATGGACGTAACCTCGTGATAATCGCGGGAGGTCTAAACGACGTCTTGAGTAACGAATCAGCCGAACTAGCGACCACATTGGCGAAAGGGGTCGATGACATGCGCGCCATTTCCCCTCAGGTGCAGATAGTGGTATGCACAATACCGGAGGTACCGGTGCGTGACGGCAACCTGCAAAGAGCGGTTGTCGACGCAAACAAAGAGATATGGCAGATGAGTAGAGAGAAAGGCATCGAGGTAGTGGAAATAAACAGAGAGGTGCACAGGTGGGGTGGTTTTCGAAGAGACGGAATACACTTCGATAGGAGGCTTGGCCATGAGGTGGGTTGGCGTCTTGCAGGACGCGCAGTAGCTTTTTTGGGGGGCACGCGGGCCCTTCGGTGCCCATGGTAGCTTGTAATGAGGAAAACAAACAGGGGGACTCTTTGACAGGTAGTATAGCGAAAAAACAGAGAAAAGGTAAAAGAAGGGAGAAGGCGCGTGTTGCAATTAGTTACATTAACATGCAGGGTGGCAGAAAAAAGGCAAAATGGTCAGAGATTGAGGGACAGTTAAACAAGGAACAGATAGGTGTTTATGCGGTTACAGAAACACACCTTAGAGACTTGGAAGAGCCACCACATATTGAAAATTATGTTTGGGAAGGATGTAACAGGATCACATCAGAAAGGAGAGGTGGGGGGGTTGGAATGCTAATTCATAGCAGAACAAAATGGGAGAGAGTGAAACAAACGTGTTCAGAGCACATGTGGGTTTCGGGCACAGTAGGTGGAAAGAAAACGTGGCTAGGTGTAGCTTACTTGTGGACAGGCAATAACTGCAGAGAAAAGAATCTGGAGATAGTGAAATGCATAAGCACCGATATTAAAGAATTTGGTCATGATGCCGAGATAATCCTTCTAGGGGACATGAACGCTCACATTCATGACCTTGACGGATATTCAGACACCAATGGCAAGTTATTGCTAGATCTCTGCGAGCAACATAGTCTTGAGATAGTTAACGTGGGGCCTAAGTGTGAGGGGCAGATCACGTGGGAAGTCAGAAACAGGCAATCGAGCATTGATTACTGTCTCATGACAGAAGGAATATATGACAAACTTAGAGAGATGAGAATAGACGAAGAAGGCATTAACAGCTTGGGTAGTGATCATAAACGCATAATATTACAAATGGGATATAAAACTGAAAATAAGAACATAGAATCAAAGTTTGGCAGCTCGTATCTAAATGACAAACAAATAACAAATATAGCCGCAAGAGTCGAGGAAAAAGTAGACGAACTACCAGGCAAAGACTGGAAGTATAGTGAGCTGCTACATGTAATCACGAAAGAAATGGAAATAGAGAAGAAAACTATTTGTTGGAAAGGAAAGAAAAAGCCAAAAAGTTGGTGGAACAAAGAAATCCGGGAAGCGATCGAGATGCGACGTCAGGCATCACGGGAGCACAGACAGGCAAAAAAGGAGAAGCGGCCACAGGACGAAGTCAACCAAATATGGGAAATATATTTAGAGCAAAAATCCATTGTGCAGAAATTAGTCGAGGCAAAAATTAAAGGTGAAAGTGAACGCTGGATGACAGAGATTCGCGAAAAGAAGAAGGCCGCGCCTAGGATATTTTGGAGCCACCTAAAAGCGCTGGGTAGGAAGTCTGTCACAATGCAACAACATATGGTAGATGAAGGAGGAAATAAATTGGAAGGATATGAAGCGCTAGGTTACATCCGAAAGATAACAGCCGATTCGTTTAAAAAGGTCCCCCAGGGGATTCCCCCGGTGAGTAAAAGTACGCAAAGGAGTGCAACCGACGAAGATGTAGTACTAGAGAATTTCAATTGGAAGAAGGCCGAAGGAAAAATTCCTAAGCGCACTACTCCGGGCTTAGATGGGGTTCCCGTCAGCCTCATTAACGAACTCGGACATAACACTAAAGAAGCACTGCTGAAAGCCGTAGAAAAGTGCTTACAGGAGAGGGAAATACCAGACAGTTGGAGAAAAAGTAGAATGAACTTAATCTATAAAGGCAAGGGAGAAAAGGATAACATTCGCTCGTATAGACCGCTAACAATTACATCGGTGCTATACAGGTTGGCGATGCAGGCAGTAAAATTAAAAATAGAAGCGTGGGTAGAACAAAATGATATTTTGGGAGAACTTCAGAATGGATTTCGAATCGACAGGCGGTTAGACGATAATCTGTTTGTTCTTACCCAGTGTATAGAAATATCTAAAATAGAAAACAGGCCCTTATACGTAGCTTATCTAGATATCACCGGGGCGTATGACAACGTTAATCAGGAAATTTTGTGGGATATATTGAAGGAAGTGGGCATAGGTGACGACTGTGTACAGCTTTTGAGGGAAATATACCGAGGAAATACAGTTTGTATAGAATGGGAAGGAATAAGTAGCAAGGACAGCGTTGAAATTAGCAAGGGGCTGAGACAGGGATGCCCTTTGTCCCCGCTGTTATTCATGCTGTACATGGCGAGGATGGAAAAAGCGCTAGAAGGTAGCAACATTGGATTTAATTTGTCACACAAACAGGTCGGAGCGATGGTTGAGCAGAAGCTTCCAGGTCTATTTTATGCTGATGATATTGTCTTATTTGCGGACAGTCAAGATGATATACAGCGACTGGCAGATATATGCGGAAGGGAGTGTGAGGCTCTAGGACTAGGATTTAGTGCAACAAAATGTGGATTGATGGTATTCAATGATCACGGAGACCATACGGTATTAATACAGGGCCAAAAAATACCGAGGGTAAGCGAGTACAAGTACCTCGGAGTATGGGTAAATGAGGGGGATAGATATATGGAGGTACAAGAGAAAGCATCGGTAGCAAAGGGAAAGAGGAATGCTGCAATTATGAAGCACAGAGCTTTATGGGGATACAATAGGTACGAGGTGCTTCGAGGGCTGTGGAAGGGTGTGATGGTTCCGGGGCTTACATTTGGGAACTCAGTGGTGTGCATGAAGTCAGAGGTGCAATCAGGAATGGATGTAAATCAAAGGACGGTGGGCCGCCTCGCGTTGGGCGCTCACGGGAAGACGACAAATGAGGCGGTAAAGGGTGATATGGGATGGACAGGCTTTGAAGTGAGGGAAGCGCAGAGCAAAATGAGATTCGAGGAGAGGCTGAGGAAAATGAAGGAGAGTAGATGGGCAGAGAAGGTTTTCAGGTATTTGTATAGAAAAAGCGTGGACACGCAGTGGAGAAAAAGAACTAGGAGGCTCACCAGTAAATATACGGCTGGCAGTGCGGGCGATATGGCAACAAGGAGCATTAAGCGGAAGGTCAGAGAGGCGGAGAGGACTTATTGGATGACAGCGATGGAAAAGAAGCCGGCTCTGAGTAACTACCGAAAAGGAAAAAACGAAATAAGGAGGGAAAGGTTTTATGATAATTCAAGGGGAAGCGCTTTACTGTTTGAAGCAAGGTCGGGCTGCCTTAGAACGCGTAGTTATAAAGCGAGATTTAGTAACGAAGAAGAACAATGTACATGCTGCGGGGGAACTAAGGAAACGATGGAACATGTACTGATTGAATGTGGCGATATTCACCCAGGTATACGTGTGGGCACGAGTCTACATGAAGCCTTGGGTTTTAGGGACAACAATGGAAAGCTGAACACGTCCGCGATAGAAATAAGTAAGAGACGGTTAGAGTATTGGTGGCAGAAAAGTAGAGATAAAGAACAAAAATAAATAATGGCGGAAAAATAAGGTCATTCTGCCTTAAGAGGCAGAGAGATGGACCGTGAATTTATATTTTTTGGTATAATAACATAGATTTAATCAATGTAGATAAGGTATTAGGCCAACATGAAACAAGGAAGCTTTTTTTTTTTTCTTCGAGCCTGGTGGCAGACATGTCACCGCCCCGTTTTAAAGGGGACGCTCATAGCATCCATCCATCCATCCGTGGGCTTTCTCCGCGGCGGAAGGCGCGTCAAAGCGGCGAGCGTCTGCTACGCGCGTGATATTTTGGCCGCTATTAGCTAAAATTGCGGAAATTTGGGCAATATCTAATACTTCGTCACTGCAACATAATACAGCAGCGACTCATCACAAAGAAAACGCGTTTGTTAGTTTGTGTGTTGTGAAACGGGAATTTTGTATATATTATTTCAGCTGGTTTGTCACCGCATTGGTCCACACTTCCGCGGCTGTTTGAGGAACGCATCCTGCGCGCACTTCAGCGTGAGAAAAGGCGCTTAACTTACTTTCGTGTGGAATGACGAACGCAAACTTGGTGCAGGAAAGAATAAACTGAAGATAACCAGGCGAACGTAGCACATAATGCACGTAGTAACTAGCTCATGCATGCTAACGCGTTTGCACCCTTCATATTCTATCTTTTATTTCGTGCATTCGATTTGTTTTACAAGGCTGCCGACGGCGCTCTGCTGTTTCAAGCCATTTCATGCGAAGCCGAATGTGTCAGTCGGTGTGGCCGCGGTACCAAAAGTAAAAAATTACTCGCGTCTCGTTCACGTGGTATACACGAAAATTGGCACGGAGGGGCACGAATGTATACGTATGCCCAACACGACCGATAGGTCATGACATCACTAACTTGACATGCAGGGGCGTAGCCAAGGGGGGGGGTTGGGGGGGTTCAAACCCCCCCCCCCCCCAAATTTTTCGGTTTTGCTTGCGTATATAGGCACGCACACATACAAACACACGCACGAACATACATAAAGTATGGTTGAACCCCCCCCCCCCGAAAAAAATTTCTGGCTACGCCCCTGTTGACATGCTTGCCATTTGCGTAACGACTAACAATAATAATATGGTGTGTGGCGCGCAAACCCGCTTTCTGTAGCCAGAAATAATTCTGACGATGTGTGGTCTGACGATTTGTTTCCGTCAGGTTATAAAAAACGTGGTGGTCACCTGTATCGATGTAAGCATGTTAGACTTACCCATACATTTTGAAGAACTGACCGCATAGGTAAAATGTATGCGAAAAAATTACATGAAAAAAAAAAACATGGTCTCTTATGCATTCGCCTGAGATAAATCGAAAACGAAAGCCATCTTTTTCGTCAGTCGATGCATTGATCCTTCCTCGCCCCTCTCCGAAAGCTTTCTTCTGTACATAACGTGCCTTCGGACTGCCGACAGGATCGAAGGCATTGCAAGCTTTCTGCACCTCACCTGCTTTTACATTGCCTCTGTGATCGGCCCCCGATCACGGAGGCAATGCAAAGCGACCGTGTCATGTGATGGCGTCATCATGTGACGTCACGTTGAATGACGTCACAGGTACGTCATAAGTTCTGTCGTCGTCATCGCGTGATGATATTGTGCATCACTCGTGTTGGCTACGCGGGACGCCGACGGTCAATTTTCGTGTTTGATGATCGAGGCATCTCTACCTTAAAAAAATACAAGACAAATCAAAGTAAATGAAACGATAACAGTGCATCATCGTCAATGCCTCACTTCACGTTACGAGCGATCGCCCGAAAACAAACGTGATTCTCAGTTCAGAGCAGCTGATTGCACGCGTCTGCAGGACAAAATAGGCTTGCTTTACCCGTCTGGTCACCTCTTTATATTTAATCAAGAGATGACCAGACTCGCTATTTAAGTACTCCGGAGCTTCAGCACGAAATTGTGGTGGACGCTATATTGAGGTCATTAGGAAAAAGCGGGAAATTGCGGTCGGGTGCCCTGTTGGCGCGCACTCAACTGCCGCGGAAACGATTGTACTTTATGTAACTACTCGTCCACATCTTTTTGTAAAGTCTCTGAACCGGGCGAACGCTAACCTCCGGGAACCGTGAAAACATCTGAAGTTGAGAATAAGTTGTTTGAAACTGTTTTCATTTCGTATAGTGAAGGCTTGAAGCAATGCACGCATCTCGCGCGAACGTTTCATACTGATGTCAGCGATCCAATGCAACGCGCGATATATATATATATATATATATATATATATATATATATATATATATATATATATATATATATATATATATATATATATATATATATATATATATATATATATATATATATATATATATATTATTACCGCATGTTGCATTTTTTCAGGCTAGTTACATAAGGGATCTCTGCATTTGAACAATTTTCTGAAGTGATTGAGATATTACACTTCTATTTGTCGATTTCTTACCGCATTTTTGTTCAGGCAGCTTGTACAGCAAGAATGGGGACATTTGTAACTTTGTTGCATGATATCTGGATATTTGTAAAGCATTTTCTATATTACGCCTTTTATGCAAAATGTTGTAGAATAAAGTTAGTTTACCTGGCATTGCTTTTCTTTCAAATGTTTGCGCACGGTGAGCCTTGTTGTACGCTACCTCAGAAGCAAGAACATAGCCAACAGCATTGCGGTCGTAAGGCCGTCTCTACTCTTTTTTTTTCTTTTCTTGTTTCCCTTGCGTCTTCCCGGTGTGCTCCGTCCATAATAAAGAGCTAGTGGAGGCTAATGAATTGTCGAATAAAGCGGTGTGCGTATGGCTAGCAAACCAGTGTCACTGCGCGCAAGTATTTCAGCTGACTGCGCGTGCAATTTACTTTTTTTTTATTACTCTTAATTCGAGCATGCGTGATGCTATTGCCCGATTACTCGTCCGAATAAGGTTTTCTGTTTTCGTTCTTTACGTGTGCGTGTCCGTTTTGCGCGTTTTTACACACGCACCAACGTTCTCGAACTCTGTGACCGGAACTAGGCCACGCTGATGCCTCTTGACACATGATTTTTTGCATTGTGTTGTTGCCCCAGCACTAACACAATGCTTAAACATGGATAAGCTCCATTCCGCACCGCATTATAAAAGTTAAGTAGACTTCATGTGCCCTGTGTGGAAACGCGGCGCAAGAAACTACAGCGCCTAGCTGACGCCCCTCGTTTTCCGCGCGCTTCCCGAGCGCGGAAAGCCCACGGGTCCGGCGCAGCAGCGGCTCGGCGCGGGAGTTCACGGCAAAAGGCCCACGCGGGAGCCGGCGCTTTGGACACTCCCCCTATTCTAGGTCACTCTAGTCTGGCGTGTCGAAGGCCGGCGATAAACATTGGCTGTCGATGACTAGTGTTAATTGAGTGAGCTGCAGCGGCGGCGTCGAGAAATACAAAAATTGGCCCGAGCGTCAGCTTCTCCGCAATGCATGGTTGCTAGCGGCTCTGGAAGACAGATGCGCAACTCTGCTACCTAAAGGTAGCATATACAGTAACTCTTGGCAAAGGACGGCGTGGAAAGCGTTCGCTCCACGAAAGGCGTCGAGCAGGCGCGTCCTCGAATGATTGAAACGTCGCTCGCACGATTCGTAACAGCGCTTTGCTGACAAAGGATAGAGGCCCTATTTTAATGTATCGCCACCTTGAGATCGCTCAGTTACACAAGAGCACATCGCGAGCCCGCGCGACCTCCCGCGTACAGTGTTATGGGATTCATGCACTACAAGAAACACTGACGAATGCTATATGCAAGTAAAACAGGGTGAGCTTCAACTGAATATGTCAGACGATACATTTAACTAAACGTGGCTACCGAAAGCCTCGCGAAGCTGATAGTATGCGTACATTGTGGGTTAGCATTGAAAGCGCGAGTTGCAGGTATTTTCACGAAAACTTCGCGTCTCGCAAGAACGAATCAGATTTCTCGTCTCACGGAGGGCCCGGTTTGTTCACTGATGCAGGGAACATGCAAAGTCGTAGTGTTCCTTTCAGCACAGCCGAACAAGGGAGCGACTGCGTAGTGCCGCCATTTTGTCGTCTACTAATCCTCCTTGAGAGGACGCTCCTGAAATCCGCTTGGCGGCACGACAGTCTATGGGCATTGCGAATTAACAAACACTTTCGCGAAGATTTTGTGTACTGCGTTGGAACTAGAATGTTCGTTGAGTACGACGTGGGACTTTCCGGGACTGTCCACAAAGGAATTTACAACGTTTATTCACGCCAGGCGGCAAGGCTTATTTCGGCTGTTTGCAGCACAAGGGCGGCGAGAATGATTTTGTCCTGATGCTGTTCTCTTGCGTTGCATATTTCAATGTCGTCGGCCTCATACACTGTATCTCCTTCTGTTAGCAGCAGCGATGTGCTGAGCTGCTGGTCCACGAAGTGATTGATGCTAGAGACCGGCAGAGTCACTGAAAACGAGATACGGTAATTGTATACATAACAGTCGAGCACGCGATGCACACGGATTGCAACGTGCTCGTGTGATATCTCATCAGTCAATACACCCCGCGCAGAGAAGCACATGTAGCGGAAGCAAGGGCGGATTAAGGAGACAAAAATATACGCGGTTCAAGTTCCACTTATTAAAATATATCTGTTGTAAATCATTGTCCGGCAATGATTCTGGTGGAAAATGGCAAGCCGCACAAACCACGGTTGTTGTGAGTAGTACTGTTACTGCGGCTCATGGCTGCGTTTATGAAAGGTCACGCAATGTCTAAGACTCAAAGCATCGTTTGCACTCAGCCATTTCACTACGCGCTGAAAACTAGGGCGAGGTGTTGCCGTGAATCGCACGAGGCCGTCGACGCAGATCGAAACGTTACCTCTCGACCGCGCACCTTCCGCGCAAAGCTAGAGACAGGTGCGCGAAGTCGCGCTTGCCTCAGTAAACATAAATGTACGCGAGAAGCGAGTATGCTTCGAGTTACAGATTATGTAGGTGAATTTCATAACAACTCACCTTTTACGAAGGTGCTTCTTCACGTTCAGCGTCCATAGCGCCGCGCGCACGCGCTCCGTCGAAAGTGCACGACGGACGATGACCGCACGTTGGCTCGCTAAAATCCTTTTTGGCGAACACTCTAGGTTCTTTCGCAGCTAATACAAACACATTCAACGCTTGCAAAGCAAGAAAAGCCGCGGCTGAACAGCCTGAATCACTGGAGACGTCGAACACTTCGTGCAGTCGGCACCACGTACGTGAAGTCGTTTTACACGTCAGAGAGATTCCAATGGGGGCCCACAAGGGGATAGCGTACGATGCATGCGCAGTAGCAACAAACGCTAATACAATTGCTGTGCGCCCCCCCCCCCCCTTTCCCCGAAAAAAAGAAGGTTTAGACAACCCCTCAATTACTGGAGAAACCCCCGATATATTGTAAAATATCATCAAGGATATTGTCACGCCCTGCAGGATATCAACACAAGTACGACTTACAAATGGCACAATTGCATTCAGCGACGAGCTATCCGAAACGTGAACGTAATGGTTATAGCGCAAACAGTAAGATATTAAATATAGGGGTGTGCGAATATTCGAAAGTTTCGAATATTCGTCGAATATTACATTAACCCTTTCAGCCCTGGATTTTTTATTTTGGTCGGAGACTTTTTTTTCGGCGTGTTTTCCTAATACGTAGGATCTCAGAAGACCACAAACGAAAAATTGAGCCAGTCGTGCAAGTAATAATGGATTTATAGACGTGACATCAAATTAGGTCATCAGGGCTCAGCGGTCGTAAAATGAGAAAAATGGCTTCTTTTTTCTTGCTAGTCACTAGAGTACACAAAATGTGAACCACATGTCATTTTTCAGTGTGATACTCACTGAAACAGCTTCTGTACGTCGACACGAAAATGGCGCTTATCTGCCTCAGCTTGCCCGCGTCGGCGTCTTGTTGTTTGTTTGTTTGTTTTGCCTTCTTTTCTATGGCACGTACCACTCTGGGGGATGGGCCAAGAATATGTAGTTGAAGCTTAAATGTTATTCGAAGAATGTAAATGGTTAAAAAAATTAAGAGTAGAAATGGTAATAATAAATAAGACATCAAATTAATACTTCAAAAATTATGCTATTGCGCTCGTATTTCAGACAGCCGTATTACCCTGATCAGACCCATGACTTCGGTCAAGCTTCTTCCTCTTTGCGGCTCCCAGCTCCATAAGCATTTCACAATTTTGGTGTCAAACGTAGTGGGGATCATTGAAGAAGTATTCCCCCAAGAATGGACAGTTTCGGTTTCATTCAGAGGTGCTAGGGGAAATCTTGTGTGGTGGTGTCAAATGACACCGCCAGGGCCGAAAGGGTTAAAAATATTCGTATTCGATTCGAAAATCGTATATTCGAAAAGTTTCGAATATTCGATAACTTCGAATATTCGAAAATTCGAATATGCGATTCGATTATCATGCATAAAATAACTCGTCTTCCACATTTCTGCTGCGTTCGTATGGCTAAAAACGTTGCCGAGAGGAGCGATAACATCGTAAGTCACGGAGGCACGACATCTGCCTGCGACGAGCGCCCCAATATGTATGATTATTGCTGGTTCATCTCCGACGTGCAGTGCTGTTGGCGATCATGTAACCGTACATTTTCAATATTATGCGGCCGTAACGTGCCGCACTACCACTCGTTCACTATGCGGGACACTTCTGAAGAAAGACAGTGACCCATGTGACTGGTGGCGGACTGTAGGCACCTTCAGACACCCCAGTATTGCAAAGCTTTGCCCCATGTACCTCCCTATACCAGCCACTTCTGTTCCAAGCGAACGTGCCTCTCAGTGGCAGGGGGGAGGGGGGCTTTGTTAGAAGGGAGCGCCTGCTGCCTGATCATGTGGAGCAACTCATATTTTTTCATGATAACATCTAGTCATTACTTTCATTGTGCCGTGATATTTGCTTGTGTTGTGATGTGCATTGTGCTAGCCTGGACATTGTGTTCTGGAGATAGCAGTGTATGTTGTGTGGCCAGTCAGGCTGTGAGTGGTTTTTTTTTTCAAATAGCTACATGTTAAATAAAATATTGTACTGTGGAGGCATTTTTTCTTTGATATTCGATATCGATTCGATATTCGAAGGTGGATATTCGTATTCGATTCGTATTCGAAGAATTGATATTCGCACACCCCTAATTAAAGCTTTAGAAAAATTTATATAGATTTTCAAACTACGGAGCACTTTAACGGGTTGTCCGGTAGTCGTCGCATGTCTTGCGTTGTTGTCACACAGTCTATCACGTCACGCAGTTGGCGTGACATGACACCAGCAGTTTCCAGTCCAGTGGGTCCCAGTTGGGACCCACTGGCAACTGGTCCCCGCTGGGAATTTGACCATAAACCACTTGAACTAGTCCCAGTTGACACCAACTGGCAACTGGTCTCCACTGGGAATCCTGCCATAAATCACTCTAACTGGTCCCAGTTGTTTCCAGTTGCAGTTGAGATCAGTTGACATTGGGTACCAGCCAGTGGCTCTTATTGAGATCTCAGGAAGAGCCAGTTCCTAGCAGCAACTGGTGAGTTTGCACCAGTTGCAACTGGTCCAATTAGGAACTATCGGCTAGTGGTCTGCAGCAGGTCCCAGTAAAATGCGACCTGATGGAAATGGAATGGAAACAACTTTATGGACCTGATGGAACTATTTTTTTTTCTGGGGTGCGTATACAGCCGAAGAAGCTTGGCTCTGAAACTCGACCACCACTTATTGGAAACTTTGCAGCTTGTGCTCTGGCCATGAAGCCTCTTGATTGCTTCCTTGGAAAGGCGGCAGACGGATGCACATTTCGTAATATCGCGCGTACATGGTCATCTCAAAGCAATATTTACGCTGTTAGCGAAACAGCAAGGACTACTTTACACATGCAATCTATGAAAAATTAAACTTCACCAACATCCCATAAGTATTGAATATTCTTAATGAGAAAAATCGTGCAAAGAGTCAACATACTGCAGTGTGCTCTCATGTAAAGCCGTCGAGATGTGCCATTCATTCGGATTGCTCGGTATGCATACGTCTTCTTGGCCAAATTTGAATGGCGTCCGTCGCGTGGAATAATTTTATTTCGAGGGCAAAGAGCGTATAAAAGCTCAACGGAAGATTGGTCACGCTGCGACACCCGTCACTAGTGCTACGTGTAGGTGTGATACATTCCGCAAATACCATCCAGAGTGACGATACGCTAGTAACAGTGACGTCGCCGACCTGAGTGTATTTACTGTGGCGCCGACGCCAGCGACGCTCTCACTCCCATGCAGCCAGTGGCTCTCCTTGCTGTCCCGATCCGTGCCTGCGATTCATCGTGTCGCTAGGGCAAGTAGGTACGACATACTTCACATAAAAAACAGCGCTAAAAAACGGCGGACAAGAGAAAGAAGGACACAGACGGCGGCGCTGACTTACAACAAGATTTATTTGCTAGCACGCACAATATATACATGTACAGTATCTGACAAATATAGGAACAACAAATAAAAGATAAAAACAGTGAAAACCCATGGAACATATTCATCGCTATGAGCCTCACGTGTGTAAGCGTTCTAAAGAAAACAATTTCTTTTGTGATAGGGCAATTGAAGGCCTGCTGACACACGCATCGCCCAGCCTAGCCATTTCCGCAGCCTCGTGAATTTCGCGTATCATCTGTTCCCGGTGACGCTTGACCACTGCACAATGCTGGAAGTCGGGGGAACAGCCGCAGTCTCGGCAATTAATGTGCCCCGAAACCGTTGAGGAGACATTGTGAGCGTGCTCTTTCAGCCGCTCATTTAAACAGCGGCCTGTCTGTCCGATGTACCTTTTGCCACAGGACAAGGTGTAGAGAATAGACCACCCCTCAATGCATGGAACGAACTTGTTCCGATGCTGGTCTGGCATGCTCGCTCTCCCCTGGAACCAGGATTCACGGCCTTGCACAACCTATCCAGCTTTTCAGGGGCCGAAAAACCAAGTCAACTTCGCACTGCTGGCCACTTTTTTTGAGGTTGTGGGTGACGCCGTGGATATAGGGAATAACGACAAAGTTTCGTTTGTCACGTCCCTTTTCCTTGCGTGCAAAGGAGAAAAGGGACGTGACAAACGAAACTTGTCGTTATTCCCTATATCCACGGCGTGGTGCAAAGGAAAAGGGACGTGACAAACGAAACTTTGTCGTTATTCCCTATACCCACGGCGTCACCCACAACCTCAAAAAAGTGGCCAGCAGGTGCGAGGTTGACTTGGTTTTTCGGCCCCTGAAAAGCTGGCTAGGTTGTGCAAGGCCGTGAATCCTGGTTCCAGGGGAGAGCGAGCATGCCAGACCAGGCATCGGAACAAGTTCGTTCCATGCATGAAGGGGTGGTCTATTCTCTACCCTTTTACCCTTGTCCTGTGGCAAAAGGTACATCGGACAGGCAGGCCGCTGTTTAAATGAGCGGCTGAAAGAGCACGCTCACAATGTCTCCTCAACGGTTTCGGGGCACATTAATTGCCGAGACTGCGGCTGTTCCCCCGACTTCCAGCATTGTGCAGTGGTCAAGCGTCACCGGGAACAGATGATACGCGAAATTCACGAGGCTGCGGAAATGGCTAGGCTGGGCGATGCGTGTGTCAGCAGGCCTTCAATTGCCCTATCACAAAAAGAAATTGATTTTTCTTCAGAACGCTTACAAACGTGAGGCTCATGGCGATGAATATGTTCCATAGGTTTTCACTGTTTTATCTTTTATATTTGTTGTCCTATATTTGTCAGATCTGTACAAGTATCATATTGTGCGGTGTGCTAGCAAATAAATCTTGTTGTAAGTCAACGCCGCCGTCTGTGTCTTTCTTTCTCTTGTCCGCCGTTTTTTTAGCGCTGTTTTTCATGTGAAGTCATCGTGTCGCGCATCGACTAATTTGTCGTGTGCTCCACAGCACGAGTGCGATCAATCGGAGCGACTACGTGCCAGCATGTCGGGAAACCGCTGCGTAGTGCGGACTGCTCATTGAGGCGCGGAAAAAGCGGAAAGTGCGTGGCGTTTCATTACAGTACGGTACACGCCAACACGACCACAAGCTATCAAAGTGGAGTAGCTATAGATAAATAGCATCGCTAACAAGTAACACGCATGTAACGTCGTTAATAGTGAATGTTAGTTCGTCCGTGGACTTACTTGCGCTGGCGTAATACCGGGTTACTGCAGCCGTAACCGTGAGAGGCAGAATAGGTGGAGCCATCTGGCGGCGCAAGGAAGAACCTGGCAAGCACAGAATTGTTATTGTAGAAACCTAGCTATTGTATTCTATTTCTCCGCTGGTGTGCATTCGCTATGCCGATATTCCATAGACCTTTGCGTATTACCGGAATGCCGTGCACGCTAAAATTCTCTGATATGGCTAATTGAGACACACCAGCGAGTATGGCCCAAGCGTGCGTCCCCGGGCACCTCCTTTTCGCTGCTTGGAACGGCGTCCATTTCTGAATCGCTGTCTTTGCAAAGGGTCGAAGCCAAATGATTCGCGACGTCGCGTATCGCGGTGATTCGAAGTTCCAGAATGTCGCCTTCAACACAAGTCGATAGTTTTGACGGCCGACGACGGCGACGCTGGTGACAATTGGCATGATGAACGTGCGCGCTAGCAGAAGAAATGTTAGCTGAGCAGCTGATCCCCACGTCACTCCTTTCTGTGGAAAAGTGGTAAACTGGGCGCGGTCTGGAGTTGGACCGCAAGGGAGCGCTGCCAGCGCTAAAGATGGAATAACTGATTGTTTAAAGGACATCTGTACAGGGTAGTATATAAAATGGGAACATCAGGTATACGAACCCTATAGAGATACAACGCGGACTTCGACCGGGGTGTCCCTTGTCACCTCTGTTATTTATGCTGTATCTACAAGGATTAGAAGCTAAATTAGAGGGGAGTGGACTCGGCTTCAGCCTCTCTTTTGCCAAGCAAGGAAAACACGTTGAACAGTCATTACCGGCATTGATGTATGCAGATGATATAGTATTAATGGCCGACAACAAGGAAGATCTGCAGGGATTGATAGACATCTGCGGTAATGAAGGAGATAGGTTAGATTTGACAGTTCAGTAGGGAAAATCGGCAATCATGATTCTTAATGATAATGAAGGCAGTGAGCATAAGATACAGGAAGTCACGCTGGAGATAGTGGATAAATACAAATATCTGGGCGTATGGATAAACAACGGGGCTGAGTACCTAAGGGAGCACGAACGATACGTAATGACTAAGGGCAACAGGAATGCAGCTGTAATGAAAAATAGGGCACTGTGGAACTACAATAGGTATGACGTTGTGAGAGGGATTTGGAAAGGGTAATGGTCCCAGGTTTGACGTTCGGCAATGCGGTCTTGGCATGAGATCAGAGGTTCAGCAAGATTGCAAATTAACAAGTGGCATAGGTAGGCTTGCTTTGGGAGCACACGGGAATACCCCAAATCAGGGAGAGAGAGGAACGGCTGCTGAACATTTGATAATGTTCTGTAAAGGGCTTCACCCTACAGTCCAAGATAATGGCGCGGAATTTTCAAAGCATTGGGGTTTAGGGACAGTGAAGGCAAAATAGACTTTAAAACGAGTAGAAATAACCAGGAGGAGGCTAACCGATTGGTGGCTAGAATCAAGGCACGAGTGAAATGCATCCTTCAATACAATAGTGATAGTACTTAACTTTATGGCTAGCTGGCGTGAGCCGCCGCCGATCTAAAGGGCACAGCCGTATCTATCCATCCATCCATCCATCCATCCAATGGCGGGCTTGCAGGCCGTTTGAATCGTGCTAGATACCGGTGATATAAATCAATAAAACAGATAGCTTTTCGTCCCTCAGTTGCATTTTCGGTCGCGAATCGCTACTAGGGGGTAGGTAACTACTTGTGGATGCAAAAATCTTGACAAGTGTAAATTTGATGTCAGTGCTCCTTTAAAGGCAACTGCGGCGATTTTTTGGCCATGTCAAAGTAATGGTGCTTTTATGTTCTGAGACGCTCCTGTTACGGGCCCGATAGCAGAAATACTCGGCAAATTGGAGAATAATCTTAAATAAGCAAAAAAGCGCAACACCGAAACCGAAACCCAACCGAGTGTACTGTCTACGTATGACGTAGACGTTGTTACGAACGAACCGGAAGTCGTGCAAGGCATGCCGGTAACGCCGGCGCGGAGTATGAAAACTGTGACAGCCGGGACGAGCAGGCGCACAGTGGAGAGGTGAGTATGCCGCGCATCAGCTGTAATGTCTGCGACTGACAGTGCCGCGTCTGATAGTGACAGTGTCTCGGCCAGCACAGCAGACGCTCGCTGTAGCGGCCGAAGTTAGCGGTGCCCTCGGCTGCGTCACTTCCGCCGCCTTCCCAGTACTGACGTCACAGACGCATTGTTTCCTAATATCACTAATGCCGCTAACCGTGCTTTAGGCTATCTTAAGCGAAATCTAACACATGCATCTCCTCTGGTGAAACTACTAGCTTACAAAACACTAATCCGACCCAAATTAGAGTATGCTTGTTCCTAAAGTCCCTAGATTTTTCCTTTTTACTTAAGTAGCGACAACTGCCTCCTTTCGCGGCCCTCTCTCACGCGCAGCTGGCGTCCGACGCCATTTTCTTCCTAACTTGGAAGATTTACAAAGCCATGCGCGTCTAAGTACATTAGCCACGCATCTTTCAGCGGACAATAGGCTAACGCGACGTGCCTTTCTCCTCCCGTCAAACCCCTGTCATTAGTGAATGGGGGATCGCGTTTCACCGGGTGCTGGAAAAGCGTTAGGAAGAACATGGCTGCCGAAAACGAGCGTTAGCCAATGAGATTCGTCGACGGCGCTTCAATGGTTGTCGGTACTTAAGAAAGAACAGGGAAAAATCTAGGGACTTCACTTGTTCCGTCTGGGATCCCCCTGAACGCTTTCTAACCGATCTAATAGAAGCAATACAAACCGCGCAGTTAGATTTATTTATTCTGATTACTCTTACACTACTAGTGTAACTAACCTAAAGAAAAAGCAGGCCTGCCTAGTCTTCAGATGCGCCGCAAAATTGCAAGGCTTTCACTCTATCATAAGTTTTTTCATGTTTTGCGTAACTGCTCTCCCATCAATCCAGCTCATCGCATCTCTCAACGCATCAGCCATGATAAAGCCGTATACCCTCCCCTGCCCGCACCGCCACGCATCTGCAATCATTTTTTGTCAAGACTGCCATCGACTGGAACAATCTTCCCGCAGACATCGTCCTTCACGTCAATCATGCCAATTTCACGAATTCCGTTGAGTCACACTTTGTAAATATGAACTAACTTGTTTGTTTCTCCCACCCCTCATGTAAACCCTGTGTACAGGGTCCTTGAGGTATTTTCAATAAATAATAAATAAATTGTGGGAAGTCAGGAGGGCGTTTGCAGACAATCTTTAAAATTCATTTGCAAACAATCTGCGCATGTCTCAAGCCTGTAATTTGGCATAAATGACGGAAACGTGCAAAGGAACGTACCCAGCGAATTTCATTGAAATCCATCGACCTCGAGAAATCGCCGGAGTTGGCCTTTAACCGAAACACACTAGATGCATTTACATATAGCTCCTGTAGGCGCAAACTGTAGCTCTTAATACGTGTATATCATAACTCGACCAACGAACGTATACCATCGCGAGAGATATTTTTTTGATAAAGCATTTATAAGTGAGGTCCTACTTAGTAATTGTGCCCGTCTATATGCGATTGTAGTTTTCTACAAATCCCTCTACCACACAGTCAACATGATGTTTGTGAATAAGCACACCTAATGTATATGCTTACATTGTATGCACATAATGTATGTGCTTAATGTATATGCCTCACATTGGTAAAAAGTACAGGATGCACCGCAGTATTATTACAGTCGTATTCATAATGCTTGGTGCTCCGGCAAACACTGGGCACGTCCGCAATTTTTTTGTTGAGCGTCGGTCGCGGAATGTCTGCTAGTGTCTCCACAAGGAGAGGCCACGGAGAGGCTGAGCCGCAGTCGTTGGCGAAGCTTTCGGACCAATTAAATGTGGCCGTTTCTTTCGTCGTCCAGCGTCCAACGGTCAGTGGACCTCACGTGCTGCCACTAATCGACGAGAAGTCAATATCGGAGCTCTGCGCGCTTAAAAAACTCATCCGGGCGGCCGCTGCAAGAAGCGCACCACTTCGCAAGGCGAAGTGCTGTTCTTTGTGGCATGCACTTCGATCTGAGGTCGGCGTGCTAGAAAGTGTTCATTGCAGAGGAGGTGTGAATGTCAAACTCGAAGATAACCTTGCACTGCAATACACTTCCATTGTATTTCCCCGGTGATTTTATACACGCGTCATAAACACTCGTCACTAGTGATGCAGAACTATCGATGGCACTATCGATACTATCGATAGCTGAGTCACTATCGAACTATCGATAGTAAAGAATACTATCGATAGCGCTATCGATAGTAAAAATTCGTGGTACTATCGATAGTATAAAACCAACGGCACGAACTCATTGCAGAATAAACTTGGTTCCCGCGCGCGCGGTATATTGGGGCACCGGAGGAGGCAGGCTGAAGGGCAAGAGAGTTGACATACTTGTGTTCTTCACCTGAGTTGCTTTACTGACACATAATCATAAAGTCAACTATTCAGTTGCAGCGGAAAGGAAGGCGTACATGTAGTGGAGCTGCGCCGCTTCAAATTTACATTTGCTCTTATGATTTCAAAATAAAAAAAATATCATGAACTAAGTTTGTTATTTGTAAGGTGTAACTGGTTGCTTTTGGATGTGAATTATTGATTTATTGATGGACATATTCTGCTTTTTTACTGCGGAAATAATTTCTTTTGCAAGAATTGCTACTAAATACGCGATGCTGATAGTAGGCTATGACAATTATTTTGGCAATATGGCAGACCCGTAACACCATCTTATTCTCACCACTACGATAGAATTGCCACGTGGTGTGACGGTGAAGAATGCTGCAACAAAACTGGGGAATATGGAGCTCTTTATTTGGGCGATCTTGTGCCCAGAAAATCAAAACTCAAAATACAAGCGGTACAGGCTGCCCACTGAGAGCGGCGAGAACAGTCGTCGGCCGTCGAGTATCTGATCTCGGTGGAAAGCGTTGTCTTTTATACATGAGTCATCGAACCTTACAGCGTCGCTGGTGCTCGCGTAAGCTCTCGAATAAACTTGACTATCGTGTCGGCGCGTAAACTAACAGAATGATATCAAACAATCGTGAAGCTTCTCAAACATTATGGCGTGGTCTGCGTCAAACGTTGCTAACAGGTTTTTGGTGGGTGAAACCCGACTACATCAAAACAAAGCAATAAACACGCGTTGGCAGTAATATAGTAATATCGCTATAGTAATATTAGCGATGGTACTACAGATTGCACTATCGATAGTTTGTCGACAGTAGTACTATCGATAGTTTGTCTGCACTATCGATAGTTTCAAAGAAACTATCGATACTATCGATAGTCAATTTACCGATAGTTCTGCATCACTACTCGTCACATATCGACACGACGTTGTTTCTGCGCGACCTGTGCAACGCTGTGCTGGCTTTCCTTGGCTCATTTCTTTAGCCACAAGTATACTGTAACCCAGTTTGCACCCTTAAGGGTGGTGCCACCAATTTTGGCTCGCTCATTCTTTGCTGTAAGCGTTTCCTATAGCTCCAGGAAGCATGATGCACGCACCAAGATTGATGTATTCTCGCTAAATAACTAATATCGTCTCTTGATTTGGACAACTTTCGGTTTCGGTTTCTGGGCGCCGAGGTGGGCGTGACGTAGAAGTGTAGGAGGCGTGGTCACGTGACCACACAAGGCTGTGACGCACATAGCCAGGAAGCGATCGAAACTCGGGGAGTGATGTAGCAACCGATGCTTTGCCGGTACTACAGTGAACTAGAATGTATTCTAGTTCATTACAGCCGGTACGTACGTTGCGGAATGTGGCGGAGGTCCGGAGGTCACTCACGTTACTACAGCAGATTTGGTGTGACGTCACTACAACTTTCGTTGCCCATCCTACAGATCTACGTCACTGTTGGCGCGCTAGCGATGGGTTTCGATCGGGAGAATGGGCATTTAGGTACACTTTGGAAGTGAATTAAAATATATTCTAAACGTTTGCTGTGTCCGACCTGGAATGTCCTTGCATACAGAGGAAACCCACAACAGGCTTGTTATAGCCTCGAAATTTGATGGCACCCTACCCCTTAAGGGGTTTCAAGCAAGCAAAAAACCCTTTGCATAACCAAAAATTTCAAAAACTAACGTGTAAGGGTGTCTTCCTTCCCCAAAATAGCCTTTAAGGGGTAATGCTCTTAGGGACACTAAAGGCAAATAACAATTTATGTCAGAGTGAAAGCTCATGTATGACAACTTCTAACACAGCAATATTACAACAGCGAGTGCCCTACTTACCGAGAAATTAAGCTAAATGTATCACATGATGAGCGCCACGAGTGGGACATTTTCGAAGTGATCCGAGACGTATGAGAGTCGCCTACAATAAATCACTAGTAATCAAACTAGCCAGCTATAAAAAAGAACCTTCCGTGCATGAAAAGAAGTAATAAAATGCTGTTTATTCGCTTCCATTTGATTCATGGAAAAAAGAACCTCTGTGACGTTGCCATGGGGAACGGCGCGCGTGGTTCAAAGTTCCGTTTTCGCCCGACTGCGCTTCGCCCGGCGCCCTGCTTCGCTCACGCGGGTCGCGTCTCAGTGGTAGTTTCGGGGATCGCGTACTGTCGCGTGTGTTTTGCGCGCTCGTGAAAGTCGCTCTGACAGGAAAAGTTCGACAAAATGCCGCATGCAACGACGCTGGCACTACGAGCCCTCAGCAGCATACCGCGTTCATCGGGGCTCAAGTCGCTGAATTGGAGCCCAGTGTCGCGAGCCAATGTCTCGTTGTCAAGTTCTCCGTCCACATCCATTGGCGGCAATTGCGGCCAGCTTCGATGGCTTCGATGGCCGTTGTTGCTGCTGTGGGTCCCACTACTTTCGCTCTGCTGCTACTAGTGTTCGGCGGCCGCGCAGTAAAGGCAGGCAACGTTGGGCACGGCAGCAGTGACGTATGAAAGTCGGATTTCAGACGGGTGATTTGAAGTGCGCTAACGCGATGCGGACCACTAAAACGTAATTTTATTTCAAAACAAGCACTTCCTTGGCATAAACGTAGCACTATGAGGTTTTTGGACCGCTATTTCAACAATCAACGTCGACTTAATATTTGCCTTTAGTGTCCCTTAAGGATGTCGTGAAAATATGTAGATATGTTGATGATTTTTTTATTGTCTTGAAAGGAGCTGCAGACGAGAAATTCAACCGAATTATTGCTAACGTAGTTAGTGTTTTTGAGGATGAAAGCGAGGGATTAAAATATACCTTTGAAGGTCCAGAGAATGATGACCTTCAGTTTTGGCTATTAGGCTGCGTTTCTTGCATGACCATATATGCTGGGAGTACCTTCCAAGGTCAAAGAAGGCGCTGCTTCCTTTTGATAGTGCTCACTCCAAGCTAGTTAAGAGGGGCATCATAACTAATTGCCTTAACTCAGCCTTAACTAAGTCTGTGTTCATGTTATGTCAGCTAGCTTTCACAATCAAATTGCCCGGATCAAGGAAGCTGGCTATCCCTCGATGGTGATTTCAAGTGTTTGTGAAGCGCTGCTGCAGAAAATTAAACGACCAGAACGCAGCACTGCAGCAGAGGAGAAAACAAAAAACGTTCATGTGATTCACCGGCTGCCCACAACATAAGAAGAATAGCGTCCACACACAACGTTGAAGTAGTGTTTTCTGCACACTGCAAGCTCACTAAATTATGTGCTATGACAAATAAAGATTCACGATGGCTATGCACTACGAAGCACAGAACGCGCTACACACGATGCGTTTGCAACGTGGTTTTACAAGATACCCGTTACCTGTGGACGCCAGTATATAGGGCAGACTGGAAGGTGTTTTAATGAGAGATCGAAGGAGCACAGTCTGAATGCGCGTAACAAAACGGAAGCTTTCGGGCAGAACATTGCCAAGAGTGCGGATGTGGACACACTTTTGAGAACACAAAACTTTTAAAGAAGGCAAACGGCAAATCGTGAAAGCGTTTTTAATCAGGCAATCTGGAGACAGTTGCATCAGCAAGCCATGTATTTTGCTCACTGACGCTCAGATTCAATATCTCAAAGGTTTCATATAAATCATTTCTTTTACCGTGTTTTTTGTTGGTCATCCTCTAATTTCATCGAGTCACTCTCAATCATTGTTGTCACGGTACGTGAGCTTGCGCCTCGAAATGGATTGTTTTGTGTTGTTTTTTCTGTTGCTTAGTCATCCTTGTTAGGAACTGGTTTTATCGGTTTGTCACTTGTGTTTATTTATCTGAGTTGGGAGATGCGTGCGCACGGTGTAAATTCATGTACACGTGATAGCATTCAGTGACAATGTAGTTTGCATACCTGATGCTTTTGATTGACGGTTTGATTGAAATGGCGTGCTCGGTTTGATACGCTGTAAAAACGAGCGGTTGGTGCAATAAAGATGTCAGTTGTAAGTTCAGCGCTCGTCCAGTCTACTTGTATTCCTGCGTCCTCGTCCTTTTTTGCGCTGTTTTTCCACAGCCAAAAAAGCGAATACAAGTACCTCGAGTATGGGTAAATGAGAGTGATAGATATATGGAGGTACAGGAAAAAGCCTCGGCAACAAAAGAAAGAGAATGCTGCAATAATGAAGCACAGAGCGTTGTTGGTCATTAGCGCACCCAGGATTTCTCTCAGGGGGGGGGGGGGTTGAAATTCCGAGAAGACTACAGGAATGTAACGACAAATGAAATATGTGATACCAAATAATAATAATAATAATATAATAATAATAATAATAATAATAATAATAATAATAATAATATAATAATAATAATAATAATATCAAATGTGATGATGATGATGATCTTTCAGCGTTTTGCAGCAAGATATTGAAAAAAATTACGCCATCTCCCGCTAAAGGGGATCATGAGGCGATGCGAAGCCGGAGCACTTGCACGATCGCGTTCCGTTGGCGTTCGTTGGGCATGCTACCGACCTCGTGTCGTGGAACGCGAAGAGGGACGCTACGCGCGTCGTGTCTTCCATCTAGCCTGGCCGTTAATTCTCACAGGGCGAGCGGGGAACGCGGTCGACAGGCGGGCGAGAGGGGGGGCAGCGTAGGAGAGGAGAGAGAAGGGGAGGGGACGCGCATGCGTTCGAGCTCATCGCGGCGTTGTGCAGGAGAATTTCGGCATGTCTAGCCCGCGTTTCAGAGGAAGAGTGGAAAGGGGGATGGGAGAGGGAAAGTGGAGAGGGAACGTGGAAAGGGAAAGTGAGAGGGGAAAGGGAGATGGTGAGTGGAGAGGGGGAAGGGAGAGGGGAAGTGGAGAGAGGGTGAGTGGAGAGGGGTAGAGGGGAAGGGGAATGGTGAGGGGAAGTGGAGAGGAGGTATGTGGAGAGGTAATGCGCATGCGCAGTGAGGGTGGTCACGCCGCACACCACCACCACCACCACCGCCGGATTGAGCTCGACCTTAAGATACTTCGCATCTAAAATACTTGAGAGGGCCGAGAAACACTCACTGAAGCAGCGCACGTAGAAAATAAACGGCATATTGAATAAACCAACAAGTAATAAAGTTCCAACAAATGTGTCTGGCACATACTTGTTTTTGTAAATTTTTCAGCTCCATGTAGTGATAAGGGTGCTGACGCGCGGGCCGGCTGGCGATCGCGCAATGCTGTTATAAAACAAATGATTACTATGGTAGCGCAAACAAATCGGACGCAAGAAAGGCACACGAGGACACCCGGCGCCGTGTGCCTTTCTTGTGTTCCATTTATTGTGTCTTGTGTCCGATAGCCACAGTAATCAGGAAATGTCATACAAACAAGCCCCATTGGCAACTTTAGCAGTTGAAAAATTCTGCAACTGAGTATTTTGTGCATAATGCGAGCACAACATCCTATATTATTCTTCCTTCGAGCCTCGCCAAACTACAAATCTGAAAGTGTATCGTAAATATTGATTGTAAACTTTCTGGCATTGATTATAAACAGTATTCACAGGTCAGTGCAGCACAGGTACAATACAATTCTCAGCTCACAGATAAACTGTTGTAGCCACGCTTACCGATTTGCCATGTCACTCGGGTGCACAGGTTCGGCGACTGAAGTACCCTGTGATAAGTGACTGATCAATTGACGCATCCGAAGGCGCTATGTGCGAGGTCATCGGTTCCTTCTTGGCCGTAATCGGGCATTCCGGTGTTGTTGCTGCTTCTCTTGGACTGGAACACGGAATCTTTGTCGGGAAGTAGGTGAGGATTGTGTTCGACTGGCACGTCAGCGAGATGTCTGGTGTGGTAGGTCACTGTCGACGCAGACGCGCGCCGCAGACACAGAAGCAAGTTCTAGCAAAGCAAACTTTTCCGTCCGATGTACAATATACAAAAAAAAGAAGTGGTAAAAAGAGAGAGATCGAGAGTTGCCTACTGAAAAAAAAAAGAAAACGTGGCACACCAATGTACCTTTCGCATTTTCCAAAGCCCCTTTTTCTTGTCCCACGGCCTTCAAAACATTTACTCATTCTGCCACGTCGTCTTACTCCTCCCGTCTTCGCAACGTATGGATTTCGCATAGCATTCGTGCTTGCTTGGGGTCCCTGCGTGTGTGCAGTACTGCGGCATGGCTGGCGACGCACGCACTAGTTGCTCCTAGGCTTGCTCAGAAATGCAGGAGCGACAGTGTATGTGCTTAAACTAATCGTCATGTGCTCGAGCTGTACGCTGTACGGCCTCCGGGGTTTTGCGGTCGCTTTGACGAATGAGCCGCATACTACGAGGTCGCCTTTCTTCTCGCCGCTCCAATGCACCTCGTCCGTCCGCTGTCAGCAAAGTTAAGAAAAATGCACGACCACCCAGCTGGCGACACCATTTGCCTGCACAAAACGCAAGCCCCGAAGAAAACAGAAACACTTGCTTCGATGCGCCGCCGACGGCCTCCTATCTTTGGAACTTTGAGTGAGCATTGTCCCTACGTTTCGGAATCCATACGGTTCTTTCTTGAGAGTTCGAGGGAGCGAGACAAACGAGAAGGCTTCTTTTCTTGTTCGGCCGGTATGAAAGGGTGAGTCAGGAGGCGGCGGTGCTCGTCAGCAAAAGGACAGAGGAGTGCTATAGGGCTTGACCGGTGGGAATTAGTTGAAGAGTAAAAGGGGTAGGGAGCTCCTTTGGCGTGTGGATGTGTCGAGGTAAACTGTTAGATGAGAGACAGGGAAAGGGGGATACTTGGAGTGCCGGACTGTGTGAGCTGTAAGCAGACATCGTTTTTTTTTTCTATTTTCTAGGCTCTGCGCAGGGAAAAGCGAAGACGCTACGTGTAGGTTGCCTTCAGCGTGGTTCACGATTGGGTAGCTTGTATCTGCCAGCATTCATATTTCTGGTAATTGGTTTCAGCTGCGAGGACTACAGTTTCAAGAAAATTGATTCGGTGGTCTGCGTCTTTGCAAAATTGTGGACGTCTTTCCCGTCCTTCTTACAGGTTCTCAGTTCCGCTGATGCAGCGGGCGTCGCAGCCAGTACAAGCAGTTTTGTTGAGGATGCCTCGGGTTCGCTCTTCCGGTGGCCAGTTTTTTGGAGAAGGCAGAGAACGCGCTATTGTGCTCGTAATGCTGAAAACATTTTCACGAACCGCCCGTCCCCATCGTCGGCTGCGCGCCACGCGCTCGGAGGGGGGGGGGGTGTCAACAAGACCGTTTCTTTTTCCTTCTTTTTTCGGCACCCTATTACGCCGGCGGCTTTTCGAACATGTGGTTTCGCTTAGAAGTCGCGCACGCGGCGCCGTTTGCGGTTTTGAACTGGCTTCGGCCCGGGCTTTATCCCTCCCGTTTCGGACTGCACGTGTGTATGGCGCAAATTACAGTTACAGTGCTACAGTGCACTAGCGCAAACGGACGGGCCATTCGTGGTCTTACTGTCACGTGACTCAGCCTTCCGCGGAAACGGGCGATGGTTTCACTGGCGCCACGGATAGCGGAGAGTGATGTACGTATTTCTGTCGTGGTGTCGATTGGCGGATACCTGTTGCTGGATTTCTCAGCTTGCGCCGTGATTTTATTCAGAAAGCAAATGAATTGCTTTCTGAATAAAATATATTAGGTAGCCGTTCTTGGCGAGTTTCCTGAATACATCGCGTTTTTCTTGTTTTACTTTCTTCAAGTTCATATGCAGCTTTTCTGGACACCAGCGGCCTAGTTCGCGTGAACGACACCACGTGGCGTATCGACCTTAAAGAATTCAAAAGTCCCGCCATGACGTATGCAGTGACGCGGCACTAAATAAAAGAGAATCAAAGAAACAGTACACACGCCCCGAGACTGTCGCTTCACCTCGGTGCGCAGAAAAGAGCGCTGTTTGTTGGCGTTATCTCCACGGCGACGACTGGCAATGAATTGGCAGTTTTTCTAGACGTGCCGTGCCAAATGTCTGGCCGTTATAGACGCGCCCACGATGTATCAAGAGAATCGCGTTTTTTTATTTGTTTGTTTGCTTAGTTTCTTGCGCTGCCGTACCGGTGAGCTTTTGGAGCAGCATGCTGCTTTCCGAGTTTCTTTTTGAGCTAGCGGGAAGCATTATGTTTGGGTACGAACAGGATATTGTGGTTGCATAATAACCGAATTTCCTTTGGTGTACCACTTAGGTGCTGCTCGTTTGCTCGTTGCGTTACCTCAAATTAAAACTGGATAAGTTTGAGAACGCTAGGAATGAGAGTAAAAAAAAAGGAAGTTAAAGATAGTTTTTATTTGTTTTTATTTATTATTGAAATGTGACTGCCACCGCAAGCTTGGCGCCGTCTAAGCGGGTGTGCAAAAATGATACAGTCGTTGAAAGATGACCTTGTACACCGGAAAATGTGAACTTGGTTAGTTTCTTTTTGTTAGGAATGAACGTATGGTAGAACATATACGACTGACGTGTTGTGTAATAATGTCTAGATCTGCTGTCTATCCCGTTAAAAAAGGCACTTATCTATCCTAATTGCATTTCTTCTTTTTTCTTTCTTTTTTTTCCTTTTTTTTCTCACGGTCGACTGACTCATATGCTCGAGGTGATTGTCTTGAATCCTGTTGGCGCAGATACACCAATAGGTTACTCTAATGGGCTGGAAGTTCTCCTGAAGCTCTCCTATCATGTTCTGTAGGCGCAGTCTCTTTCAACTTTGCACTACAGCCAGGAAAATTCGATCATGAATCACCTACTGGCTCAATCGTCCACTTCGATCAGCACAAAGAATTTCTGAAGAGCGAATTTTGGCGTTTTTGCGCTGACAACAACGATTGTTAATGCAACATAATATAGTAACTGTTCCTACAATCTCTCAAACCACTTCTTTATTCTGTATCACTCGTGATGTAGAGTACAAAATGCAATTGACTTGCTCAACAACGGGTCACAAGAAACACCAGAGAAAAGCGAACCCTTTAATTCCCCCTTCTTTCGTTCACCCAGCATATGAAAATTTTTTCCATTGTGAGTGGAGCTCCTTCTGTTGCCACGAAGATGTGCAGGCGTTCCAAAGGAAATCTTAAGCCTTTCTTTCCAGGAGGTTCCCTTAAGAGAACGATGGTGTTTATGCGCACAGGAATTTTGATTAGTAGTTTTTCACTCGTAGCAGTGACTGAAAAATACCAGTCTTCAGCCAGATAAAGCCTAGCGAAATCTGCTTTTTCCCTTAATATCTACTGCTTTTCAAGCAGTAGTCTTCTTCCTCTGAAAGCCCAACGGAAAATGACCCATGTCGAATAGAATGATTACAGCTCCGCTCGAGGGTCTTCAAAACCGGAGCTTTTTTTTGTACTTCATGATGCAAAATATCAGCCGCGTATTGAATCCTGGAATCCTCTGGCTTGATAGGAATGTCAAAGCTGCGAAGACATTCCTGGCTGGGATTCTTTTTTGGCTCAAACGTGTAGGCCCACCTTGAAAGTACCTTCCACTGTATCGAGTAGTTTTGTCTCTATTGCAGATAAGGAAATCATAGTAAAATAGATAGTAAGAAATATATAATTGAATATTAAATTTTACTGCAACATAAAAGTTTCAATAGAAATACGCGCGAAAGCGACTAAGAAAAATTAATAATATTTCAGAAGACACGATAACTGGCATGTAGCCTCGACTTTAATAATAGGGATATCTGCACACAGGTGGAAAGTCTGGTTAATGCGCATCGATAGCACAGTGCTATCATAGATGCACGCGTTTTAGAAAACACCCTCTAGACATGGTATTCCCTCTCAGCTTTGTCTGAGTGGAAATAGGTCAAAGAATTGAATTCCTGTCAATTTGATAACATGTTATTTTTTTTCTAGATTAGGCCCTAAATCTGCCCTAAATGGTGGCTCTGCGCTGTACAGCACACTCGTGTGCTTTACAGCGCAGAGCCACCATTTAGGGCAGATTTTGTAGTGACGCGGAAATTACCTCCTTGATAGTGAGAAAGTTCAAATATGTATACACAGTAACCTTCTCAATATTTACTTATGGACAAATATTTGGGATCGTGGAACATGAGGTGAGCATGAGTGAGGTCACACATTTTAGAGTAAATACTTACTCTATCACTATATATATTCGCGATGTGCTTTCTTAAAGGGTCTGACAACCGACCGAAATGTGTCACAAGACCCTGGCTGTGAATTACAGTGACATAAACGAGCTTTTTTTATTCACCATATGATTAGGATTTGTATTGTTGAACTGCGCTTTGAAAGTCACAACGGCATGTCGCGTTGCCTGACGGGCAAGCCTTCATAGTGCACGAATGAGATGTGCAGAATGCTGTACGCAGTCCGCTGCTATTTACTAAAGAAAAAAATGCGTTTAAAATTAATCCGCACGTTATTAGGCATTCTCGATTTATTCTGCGCTTATAAAAGAGTAAAAGGAGTTGACGTTGAGAGGTGGCGTTGCCTTCGCGACTACTAGTGAACGCATGTCGAGCAACGGCGCATGCGCGCGGCGCTTTCTACATTGATTGAACTTCCAGGTAGCACACATCAAAACCGGAAAAAAAGGCATTCCGTACCGCTGGGGCTGTGGCATGGGCTTCGCAAGACACTGACCTACGTAGGCGGTGTCACGGCTGAAACCTTAGTAAAGGCATCATTTTTTTTTAGTGAGTGCTACCCGCAAGGCATTCTCTACACACACACACGCACACACATTATATATATATATATATATATATATATATATATATATATATATATATATATATATATATATATATATATATAGTGCATTACCGACACGTTAGTCATAAACCTGAGCCGAACAAGCAAGACGAGCTTGATCTGTTCATTAGTTTGATGAACCGTAATTAGGCTTGGCTCGGGAACACAATGCGGAGGGCAATCTAGTGAGCGTCGAATACTTGCCTCATTGAATCGGTAAGCAGAACTGTAAAGCGAAAAGCGCTAGTTAGTTTTGAAGTCTTCTTCCTCGCTGTTTTCATTCACTCTGTTGTACATTGCTGCTATCACGGGTACCTCTCAAGGGAAAGTCATCAGTAAAGACAACATGCACGTGTCCATGCCTGGACTTCCCTCTTATTTACTCCCTCTTATTACTCTTTCAACGGCGTGAAGTGGCGTTGTAGCATGAAGGGCAGTGTGTAATCGGCTAATATTCCCTATGAAATTACCTATGCTTTTCAGGAAAGCAGCGTACACTAAAGAACGTGTTGAAAGGGTGTCGTTTCGCCTCACAAAAACAGTCCTGATATCGTGCATGCCTCTCGATTGCATTATCGCCGCGCGCCCGGCACTTCCAGGTCACAGATGGCATGCACGTTATGAGCGTGAGACAGCATTTTTCATAGGAAAGTGGCAAGTGCCGAGAATTCAAGAAAGGAAACGCAAGCCAGCAGCAAAGCAGCCGGTTGAAGATCTCTCGTCGTTGCTATGGCAACGGCCCGCGCGGGCGCGCTCGCTTCCGAGTCTACTTAAAGTCCCTGGATATTTTTGGGAAAGTACCGTCTTTCTTTTAACCGAGCCGCCACGCCGAGCACCCTCCTCTCCCGCCTTCCACCTCCCCACTTCACGGGCCGTCGCCAGGGAAACGCGCGCGTTATCTGCGTGACATAGCATTCTTGATAGGAAAGTGGCGCGAGCCGGGTCATAGGGCCGGCGCCCGCACGGTGGTCGTTTGGGAGAGGAGATGGATACGGTTTGGACACTTGGGAGACGAGGATTGGACACTTAGGAAAGGATATGGAGGAGAGTGTCGCTACTTTCTATATATCAAGGGACTTTAAGTCTACTTGCCTACCGTTTCGCCGTCTGTTCCGTGCACACCGGTCCCCGCCGCCGGCCTGCGCCAGTCAGCAAGGGGGGGGGGGGGGGGGGGTGTTGGGTAAAGGGAGGGGGCACTTGCTGAAGGCCTTGACAGTTTGAGAGAAACACCTATTCTCATTATTCTTGTCGGTAAAACACCGCCTCCGTCAAACTTTTGGGAGTGGAGGCGGGCCCTTGGGACATACCCCCTAGCTACGGGCATGGCCTCTGGACTCCTAGGTGGCCCCCGTCGGTCTACGAAACTTCTTCCGAAGTACCACGGCCCGTACCGTGTGGTCTAGCAAGCCTCGCACTTCATATACGCCGTCAAGTCGCTTGAGACTTATTGTAATCAAACAATGTCGAGGCATGAGATTGTGCATATGGACCTGCTAAAGCCTCACTGTCACTGTGCAGCTGTCCGTAATTAGCCAGGATGGCTCTTTTTCGGAGGGGAAGTAAATGTAATGCAAAAGAGCAGCACTACTTGCAGAAGCAGAGAACGCTGCTCCCGTAGAAGAAAAGGCGACGATTCAACAATACAAGCTTTGCGTTGGTTCTACTATTACTGGTTACGTTTCTGCGTCGTCTCTAATAGTAGAGTACTTCTTTAAAACGCTTCATTATATTACAAATGGCTGCCCTTATGCTTCCTTGGTTTCGTTTTGTATTGCCTTCTTATGGTTCAGGTTAACTAAAATGTGGGTTCTTTTTCTTCGTTATTAGGTAATGGGTTGCGTGGTAATAAAAAATAAAACATTTGAAGTTTACTTGCTCCATTTCCAAAAGCGAAACCGAAACTGCAGCAAATATCTTGGGTGCAATGCTCCAGCGAAAAAAAACAAGCAACTAAATCTTCAGCAGCGTTGTACTAGTAATAATAATTGCTGGAGTTCTACGTGCCCAAACCATAATATGTTTATGAGGCGTGCCGTAGAGGAGGGCTGCGGGAAATTTCGGCCACTTCAGGCTCGTAACGTGCATCTAAAACCAAGTACACGAGCCTCTAGCATTTTCGCCTTGTTCAAAAATGCTGGAGCCGCCGTCAAACCTGTGCCCTTTGGGTAAGCAGCCGAGCACCGTAACCGCTGTACCACCGCGGCAAACATAAGCAATTCTGAGAGAGACAAAAAAAAAGAAAAAAATCGCATTGGGATTCGAACCAAGGCCCCAGCGCTTGCGCGCAAACAGCCGGCACGGATGATCAACCCATTCAGCCACAGCGCGCGGCGGCTAGCCCGTGATACGATAGCTATTATAAAGATACTATGGTCAAACTCTCCTTGCAACGCTCCTTGCAAGTGTCCCCACCTTCCAAAGAGCAGAAACAGAATGCAAAAGTGAAAACAGCTGCTTTCTGTTTGCAAAAATGCGCTGTAGACCATAATACGATGTTTCACAGCGCAAGGAACGAGGACGACATTGGAAAACACACACAGCGCTGAACTTACAACTGACTATATTTTCAAACTTACAGCAATATATATGCGCTCTTCACCAGGAAAGAAAAAAGAATAGAGCAAATGAAGCCTACAAAAAATTCCAGAAAATATCGTAGAAGCCCAAACAATTTTGAAACGTGATAAAAAGTGCACGACTGCAGCTTCGCTTGCTCTTTCGAGCAACGAAAGTGAATTTCTCGTGATCGTAAAATATATGTGATATTGATGATGGGTTGTTGTTTCCTGCGACTACAATTTTTTGTACACCAGGCCTGCAATTGTCGCGTGACCAAAATCACGTAACATCGCACATCTACTTATGTGACTACAATCACGTAACAACTAGCCACGTGACTAAAAATCACGTAAAATCAAGTATTTAGTCTCGCCACTAAAATCCCGTAACGTCACGTAACTATTGACGTGACGTGTTGGCGCCAAAAACTTCGGAACAACCGGGTGCGCAGGGCAACCTCAGCGTCTGCACTGGACTCTGATAAAGATGTACTTTCTCTCTCACGTGACTGAAATCCCATCACGTAACTACTAGTGACGCGATATTTCCCCTTCAGAACCACGCAACAAGTGCGTAGTCTGGGGAACCGACCGAAACCTGAGAAGAATAGATTATCCAAGCCTAGCCATATCCTATAATACTATACTAGCAAAAACCTTGCACCTCTAGTAATAGCTTGGTATTACTAGCAAAACCTTAGAAGAAGCAAGGTCGAACGCTAGCTCCGCTTTCGGTTCCAGCCTTGCGCAACCTGCTGCGCACATTTTCATTTACAGATGTTTAAAACGGCATCTTATTGAGGTACGTTGAGGTGGGCTGCGAGTGCGTGCGAAAAGCTGCTGAATTACAGGATTTCGTTTTGTAACTGGGAGCACCAGTCCCTGGACTTCCCGAAAGCTTTGATCCACACACGTCATATCACACGGACGTATCCGATGCAGCGCACAGTGCTTTGTGATGTTAAAGGAGAAGGCATGCTGGTTTTTTTTTTCTGTTCACGTAGGGCGATAGATATGATAAGAGATGAATAAAAATCCCAGTTTCACCGCAGGGACGATGAAATGAGTGCGATAGCAACAAATTAAGTAAAGCTGGCAGCTATCTCTTCTAGATCCAGTCTCGCGTAACTCTACAAAATGGTGCTGTAAGAGAACACAGCCACTCCAGGTAGGAAAGGGGATTTCGCACAGTCTCTGAGTTGAGAGCGCAGCATGTAGAAGGGTATATGAGCCGTCCGCTGATGCTTGTCGAGACAGCAATTTTGATTTCATTAAAGTTAAGGCGAATCATTGCACTGCTGTTTGAAAAAGAACAAATATTTTTTCCTATTCTTTCATTGGCTTAATTATCTGTTGGTCTCATTAGTAGTGTCTAACAAAAAAAAAAGAACCCCTCGAAAAATTCCACTTCGTTCGTTAAGATTACGACAGACACTTGCGTTAGCCCTAAAGTAAAAAGCAACTGCAAAAACGTCTAACTTTGTCATTTATTTACTATGCCTCGCTTGTCTAAGCTTAGTTCACTTCCTTTACGTTGCTGATTTGTAGGTACCTCAGAAGATCGTAACGACGTCATGAGAAGGGAGAAATAAGTTTCCACCACAATACGCGTACAAAAGTTCGAAAGAGCTTTGTTCACCATAACTTGATCGGGCGTTCTGTTCCTTAGGACGTTTATAAAAGAATAAAGTAAGAATTACAAATGTAGATCCGAACGATGTGATACGCGTGGAGTGTTTAAACATACACTAAAAAAGTCGTATAATAAAGAGAAAAAGAAACGGCAGCTCAAGATTACAGTCAAGAACCGAAACCGAAACGAAAGCTCTTTTTTTGTTTCGGCGGCGACATCCTGTGCGAAGCTGTGGAACTAAGTCACGGGCTGAAAAAAAAATGCTGATCCGTCGCCAGGAATCGAACCGATGACGGCGCGGTTATGCCGCGCTCTGAACTTGAGCGGTCAACTCGCTCGGCCACGGTGGACGCCGTGTCGCCTGTGGTAAGCAAGGATTTATCAATTTACCACAAACATTTGAGTGACCGCGCTTCAAAAAACGCGTTAGGGAACAATGTTATGCCAATTGCGGCAAGTTGAGAATGGCTTTAAACGAAAGCTGAGTGTCAGGACTACATGTGATTTCCTGAACATTAACATAACTTGCTTAGTTTTACGACAGTGACCGTTTTTGTCTCGAAAAACAGGCCACATTTTCCGCCGTTTCCATAGACTCCCATTGTACAATCTTTAACTCCTCTGGGAACAAAATTGAAGCTTACTGCAACATGATCGCTGCAGTCCTCTCGTGCGTTTAGGTTCCCAGAAGCGCTCTGTTGTCTGCGTTTTTCAACATTCACCCTCTACACTTAATTATTCGGGAAAAACTCGCCAGTTCCATTGAAAACGCGCTAGCTTCGCGCCGGGGCCGCCAGGGGCGCTGGCTGCGGTGTGTCCACAAAAGCTGGATATGTGTGTGCTGCAGTGCGTTCCGGCTCTTCGCATTAATATGTTTACTACTGATGTATTGCGGAAATTCGGGAGGTCTGAAGTGAACCGAAAATATCGACGTGTGTAGATGTGTTTGCACAGTTTTATTTTCAGGTTACGATAACATCGAAAAACAACAGGGAGCTTTCTGTTTCAAGGGTTAACTGAATACTCGTTCGAAAAATTTAGATGAGAGAATAATTGTGATTGTGATCTCCTGACGCTCGAATGACATTCGTTGAGTCGTATCTGAGAAAGATTTTTGGCTGCGGTTGCAATGAATTAAGAGCTTGTTCCTCGATGTGTTTCGTTGTTATATTTGCTATGGCGACAGACGTGGGCACAGGGTTCCAAATATTGAAAGATTTATGAGAACGTTTACATATTTAGCAAACTTAATGCATTGTGATAAGGCAAGAAAAAGAATATTCGCACCATATGTATCTGGAGGGGCCCAAGTGCTTCAAGTGCTTTTCTCTCTCTCTCTCACTCTCTCTCTTTTTTTCTTTTTCGTCGTGGATGATCCATAGTTACCTGGATTCGGTCCTGCCGATTTGAATCATGTTGTGCCCAGTTTGCACGTAAAAAGTGGCGCTAATTGGTAGGACCTTAAATACAAAGGGCATTTTCGTCGAATGAGTGCCTTCATTCTTATTTCCAAGGTCAAGAAGGGAGCCGACAGATGGATACACAACGCATGGAGGGGCTTTAGGATACACGGAGTGGGATAGGTTTCAAACAGGAGAAAGTGCCTCAGACAGGCTGGCCTAACGTTTCAATAGGAGGACCTATCTTTGTCAAAGGCGCCTTGTCATCCTTGGCATGTTAGTTTTAAAGGGTTAGTGTTGACGTCATGTCCAGCGGTGGCGCTTGTCGCTGTTTGTAATTTCTGCAAGGAAAGACAAAACCAGATAGAGGAGTGTAGCCCTTGCCACACCATTTCAAGAACACTTGCAACGGCGTTCCGTCCCCTCTTTTCAGAGGTAGGGGGAGCTGCAAAGAAGAAAAAGAAAAAAAAGGAAGAAAATTCGACAGATCCCACGTACCGTGGCGGTCGATGTTATGCGAAGCATGCGGCGGGTGGGTGACTGTGGCGTAACTTTTTTTACTGAGCGACACGTTACAAAATGACGCTAAAGATTTTTATAAATTTTATACGCACACATATATATGTTGAAGAGCCGCATATGTGTTATATAACCAGTTGTTTACATTAGGGTAACGCTGCCAATGGCAACGTGGGTATTGCCAACACCAGAAGTGGTAAGCTGATATGTAGTGCTTATACGTGTCCCGAGAACACACGCACGTTTCACGAACCCGTGTGCATGTGTGCAAGACGACTTTGACAGTTCTTGAACAAGGGCATCATCACCGTGATCAGTGAGTACCAGCAGCTTGTCATGACTTGTTATAGGATCCAGTCGCGATCGTGGTGACGAGGGGTCCATGTGTAGTGAAGTATGTGGCAGGCACGTAGCCAGGATTTTTTTTCGGGGGGGGGGGGGGGGCCAAGGCCTAATTATTCGAAATAAAGTCTTTTCATGGCAAAAAGAAAAAAAAGTTGCCCGGGAATATAAAAGGCTTGACGAATTTCGGGGGGGGCCCGGGCCCCCCGGGCCCCCCCCCTTGCCTACGTGCCTGGTATGTGGTATAGTATATCTGTTGGAATTCGTGGATGCCTCGGTCATTTCGTCGACAAATTGTCTGTCGACAGAGCCGGCGACATGTCGGAATCTGAAGCCACCCTTTGCGTTGGTGAGGTATAGGCCGTCGAGGCTGGTAGGCCTGGATAGTGCTACGTAGACCAACATCAGTGGATGGTGTTTGTCGTATTCGGAGACTACCTGGGTGTATGTGGCACACGTAGCCTAGTGTACAAAGCGGCTGTCAATCAATCTGGCATCATCCTCGGTCAGCATGAGACCATCACCCAGCCTCGTAAGAAATGAAGAGGACACTGCATTGTTCTGGTGGACGAAGTGCACTTTACGTTGCGGTGATGTGGATATTATATGTAACTTTCGTTAATGTATTCCCCGGGGTCGAGCAATGCTTCAATATAGCTTGCTGAATCATAGGAATACAAACGTAATGTTTATTAGACTGCTATGAAAGCGGAGCCGACACTGGAACTACAGACGTTAATCTGATATGACGCCTCTATCGTAGGCGTACCTATCGTAGGAGTATCATGTAGTGTTTATTGCTTTCTTGTAAAATTAGATGGCCAGCACCACAACCACAATTGTCGTTGCACCGATATTACGCCTGCGTAGGCTGTTTTTCAAAACCAATTTATAGACCTGGCGTGGCTCAGTGGTAGAATACCTGATTGCCACGCAGAATGCTTGGGTTCGATTCCTTCTGGGATCGTAATTTTCATTTTTTCCATTCGTTGAGTCAACGCTGCCGATGCTGGTTTTCCTTAACACTTTAGCATTTAAGTTACCAATGTCTGTTCTCACCGTTCCTGGGTAGATATAAACTGTCAATCACCTGTGGCGCATACCCGTACACCGCGGCCCGTGGTAAACGGGTATGTGCCACACATGTCTAGTGGAAAGGGTTTGACGACGTACGCGACAGGTTTTAACGTTATTCATGTCATGACCCGGCAATCATATTCGTTAACTCCTCTTACCCTCCCATGCAAATTTTGGTCTACAGCAAGTTAAGGAGGTGATCATGAGAGCACCCAGACGTAGGCGGCTAGATAGATAGATAGATACGTAGATAGAAACGCTCAAAGTGCCAGAGGTTCGCTAAGAAATGCTTCGCATTTAAAAAGAAAAAAAGGGAAAAGGGGGGGTGGTTTACCAAAGCGAGAGCCGTAGAAAGCTCGACAAAGAAAAGAGCGGAGTATGGAAGCAACTTGGAAAGGCTGCAGAAGGGCGGCGCGTCTAGCACTCACAAAGGGCTGCAGAAGATGGTGGGGCAAGCGGGCGGTGTATTTTTGAAGCCCACACGTGCTTAATGGGTGAAGTCATTGGCGGACATACGCATCAAGTGTCTTCGATGGCCTCAAAAGTTGGGCGGCAGTCCAGTAAGAAGAAGGAGGAGGGAAAAAAAAGAAAAAAAAGGCAGGGGGTAACAGTCGGAATAAGGCGCGGAGAACTTGAAATATTTTTAAAAAAGAACATTGTTAATATATGATGGAGGCTAGTAGGGATTTTATGTTGCGAATAGAATGTTTGTCCAGGTTATTTGAAGGCTGAGCGTACTTTATGTCTCTTAATATTATAGAAATCATGCTATGGCTTTTAGTGATTCCAAATTACCACGAGCTAGATTTATTCCTGATGGGTGTAGGGATTGAAATTTTGTGTATCAAATAGTATCAAATACTCAATACGATTCCGAGTCCGCGCAACCATGCACTGGCCACGTTCGGTGTGGCCATATTACCAGCTATAGTTCTTCGAAATATTTTCCCTAACGAATTCACCTCCATCTGGCGACTGTATGGCTAATGCATCACCACTTCGGTTATTCTTTCTCGAAGTATTCGACTATGTTACGTGCAAAGGTAACAGGAAAAAAAGGTGCTGCAAAAGCAGCCAACTTTGTATATCATAAACAATAGAAATTAGAAACTCAGCGGACTATTTTTTTTTTTAAAGCGCTAGGTTGAAATTTATGCTGAGGCATGCCTCCATGCTGAAGCTCTGAGCAGTGCTATCATGCAGGTCTCACGCATGACTGCCTCCACAGCCACTGTACAGCATATGCCAGACAGCTCTGCTTTTCTTCTCTCATCCAGGGTACGAGCCAGAAAATGAAAAGAGTTCCTGAGGGGAAGACAGATGGCGAGGGTGCGCGACAATGGCAAAGGCCAGTGTGCGATGGAAGTGATGGAGTGCCAAGAAAGTGCGATCAAATACGATTCCATGTATTTCCTCTCCCGTGGTGACCGTAAATTTGCAGAATGTAAAGTTTGGCTTGATCGAAATTGTGGTCTTGTTGGTTGAAGTGGCTATCCCACCTCATTCTCATTTTATGTTTTGAAGAACCCATCTAGATGAAAAAAGAATGTTTGTCGGCAGGAGAGCGTGCATTATTGAGTATTTAAAGGAAAAGAAAGGTGCTCCGTGACGGACACAATTCGTGTTCACTATAATATCAAAGATTTAAGAAAAAGTAATGAGAATGCCATCGGCATCGTAACAGGAAATGTTCATCACGCTTAAGCGAGTTTCGATTCCATAGCGAGTAAGGCATTGAATGTACATGAAAACGCTTGTTATTTCTATAAAATGAGTTTTGTGACGTAGAATTTGAAAAAAGTTGCACATTCGAGGCAAAACCAACATATACTAGTTGCGCAACTTTGTCGTCGCTCCATTAGTGCCATTAAACTAAGCCATGTGACACCGACACTTTAATGTTATTTAGGCACTTGATATTCTAATCTCTAATTGCATTAGAAGCGTCCCAGTAACCAAATATAATTTGCGTGTGTGCAGGTGTGAACCTGTGTGAACCGGATAATAATGCTATAAAAGGTAAACAACACTGCGAACTGTTCTGGACATACATGTATGTAGCACTGCGTACACAGCTGGATTAGCTGCTATAGCAACGACGTCTGTGGCTAAGTCACGCGCCGCATTATCATTGTACACCGTCCCGTTTTAGACTTCCCCCGAGAATAAGAACAATAGCTTGTTTCGAAGATTCCGAACTATCTCCTTGCTCTATTGCAGTAATCAGAGGGGGCAGGAAAAGAAGAGGGGTCAAACCGACGACCCGTGAAAGCATCTTCTTTTTCGTCCAAAACTGCTTCACTGGAAGTGAACACAGAGTCACAGAACTTGCGGTTTTCGCTCTTTCTGTTTAAGAGTAGATGACTGAATACAACACATTAAATGAAGGAAATTCAACCTGAAACCACCTCTTGAATTGAAATGATAACGTTAACAAGGCCACCTGAACGTGTACGTTGGATTCTCGGTGACAATGACCGTGAAGCAGTTACGGGGGGGGGGGTCAGGTCGGCCTCAGAGGGGGGTTACAACCCTCCCCCCCCGTCGGTGCGCCACTGGTTGTGGGGATACAATAGGTACGAGGCGCTTCGAGGTCTGTGGAAAGGCGTAATGGTTCCGGGGCTTACTTTTGGGAACTCAGTGGTGTGCATGAGGTCAGAGGTACAATCGGGAATGGATGTGAATCAAAGGACTGGGGGACGCCTCACGTTGGGTGCTCACGGGAAGACGACAAGTGAGGCTGTAAAGGGCGATATGGGGTGGGCAGGTTTTGAGGCGAGGGAAGCTCAGAGCAAAATGAGCTTCGAATAGAGGCTACGGAATATGAAGGAGGGTAGAAGGGCAGAGAAGGTGTTCCGTTATTTGTATAGGAATAGCGTGGAAACACAGTGGAGAAAAAGAACTAGGAGGCTCACTAGTAAATACAGTGAAAACTCGGTGATACGAATCTTGCGGGACCACCAAAAATATTCGTATCACCCGAAATTCGTATCACCAGAAAGCATGGAAAATTAGCATGCGACAAAAGAAAGCTGGTGTACATTTTTATTTATTGTTTTTCAGGGCCGCAGCAACTTCAGGAGGAACCCCGAATGATTGTCAGTTAAGTTTTTAGATGTCGGCAATCATACCAGCACTCGTAAATATACGGCCCGCATGCGCGTATTTAATTAATGAACTAGCTGCGTCGTGACCCGCGAAAGCAGTAGCCCCTTCCAAATTTTAGTATGCTTTTTTTGCATGACACCGGAGTACTGCAGCAAAAGTAACAAAAGAAGCGCTTTGACGCGATGGATCAAGGCCACAAAATTACAGAACCACGGTTCTGTGTTATGATTTTGTTATCGCGGAGGTGTTGGGGATGTTTTTGGGAGATTTACGGCCGTGCTCGTCCAAGTGCGACCTCAACGGTCGCGCATGTTGACGCTGTGAGGCCTGACTCCTTTGACAAGACCGTCCTCGCCTTCTCTCGGTCCTCGTCCACCTTTCATAGGATGTCTGATGCACGAGGCCGGCACGTGTAAGCACAGTACAACGACAGCAGCCCGCGTCGACGCGTTAATAAAAAAATCATGGCGCTAATATCCTCTGTAATCTAAACGCGAAGGCAAACGGAGGCACATAAGAGCCTCAAAGATTCGCGCACACAATCTCGGAGGCCATGACACGTCTTCCAAGGTTTATTCTCACCGTAAGAAAACTGTTTTTCGCACACCGTGATTCTGATGATTTGGCGGTGCGACGCGCATGCCCAAGCTTGCATTCCCGCGCTCGCACGTGCTTGGCGCGTCTTCCGCGACAGCGCGGACAGCACCTATTCTTACCTGGGCGGTAGCGTATACGTTCGTATCAAACGTCACTGGGTGAAAATCGGTACGCAACAACCGTACTCCATTACAGTGCAGGCCAATGGGCCTCGGCCGGGACCAACGAAAAATTCGTATCACCCCGAAATTCGTATGAGCTGTGATCGTATCACCGATGTTTCACTGTATACGGCTGGTAGTGTACTCATAAAGGCTGATTCACACCGAAGGCCAGGAAAGCGGGGCGAACCTCCTCTCCAGGCAGCGAAAACGAGGCGGCAAAAAATTGGTCCGGGAGCGATCGGACTAGCCGCCTCGTTTTCCGCCCACTTTCGCCGCCTGGAGAGGTGGTTTGCCCCGCTTTCCGCTCTGCCGCTTTGGCCGCCCCGCCTTCGGTGTGAATCAACAAAGAGCGTTATGGCAGCAAAGAGCGTTAAACGAAAAGTCAGAGAGGCGTAGATAATCTACTGGATGGCAGCGATGAAAAAAAAAAAAAAAAAACGGCTCTGAGTAACTACCGAAAGGGCAAAAGGGAAATAAGGAGGGAGGCATTTTACGATAATTCAAGGGGAAGAATCGCTTTACTGCTTGAAGCGAGATCGGGTTGCCTTAGAACGCGTAGTTATAAAGCGAGATTCAGTAAAGAAGAAGAACAACGCAGATTGTGGGGAAGATAAGAAAACGGCGGGTCATATTCGGATTGAATGTGGAGATATCCACCAGGTGTACGTTTGGGCACGAGCCTACATGAAGCCTTGGGTTTTAGAGACGACAATGGAAAGCTGAAGAAGCCCACGATAGAAATAAGTAAGAGACGGCTAGAGTATTGGTGGCAGAAAACTAGAGAGAACGGAAAGAAATAAATAGGGGGAAAGTAAGGACATTTAAGGCGCAGATAACTGGGCTGTGAAGTTGTTTTTGTTTTTCTCTATGGTAAGATTCATATAATTGTAGTAGACAAGGCGTTACGCCAACATAAAAAATAAATAATTTTTTTTTTGTCGAGCCTGGTGTCACACATGTCACCGCCCCGTTATAAAGGGGACGCTCATAGCATCCATCCATCCATCCATCCATCCATCCATCCCCTATTCTAAATTCTTATCACCTCGTGACTTCTGATAAAATTCACATTGCCAACATTATCTGTGGACATACTGCCCTGATCTATTCCAATTTTTAAAAAGCCGAACTTATCTAAGCGGCAAATAAAGAAGAGCACTGGCCAGTAGGCCGAAGCTTCTTTAGTTTTACTATAATTCACATGCGTACACAGCCAACAGGTTTGAGGATATTCATTTGCTGAGGAACTAATATCATTTACTCGTGGGCTACACTGTATATTAGATCGCACCTCATCTGATGGCTATGTTTTTCTAGGTTTCAGTAAAGCGTCCGACAAAGTTTGCCATGAACTACTTCTTTTCAAGCTAAGTCTTTTAAACCTCGGCAGTAACATACTGAAATGAACTAAATATTTTCTTTTACAGCGAAAGCTGTTATGACATCACAGCAAGGGACATTTTTGGCGCCGTAGTTGTCCGCCGCCGCCGCCGGTGTCCGTAATCACTATCGCTCGAAATAAGAAAAAAAAAAGAACGAAATAAGAAAAAAAATGCCAGGATGGAACGTGGTTCGAGCCTCGGCCTTCAGCGTGGGAGCCCAGTATTCTACCTCAGAGCCATGACGGTGCTTGAAATTGCTTTGCAAAAAGACCCTATACAGACTTCATGTCGGGAAGGAACCACAACATATGTAATGTAGCGTGGTAGAAGAGTAAAATGACAACCAAGCGTCACACAACACGAATTCTGTAACCACGCGTCACACAATGCCAATTGCGCAACGAGTGGGATGTTGAATGCTTGCAAGGCATTACAAAGGGCTCTGCCATAATTCTTCATCGTCATCAGCCGCAGCATCAACAGAGTGCACGTAATGCCTTACAGGTGTTTAGCGGGTACCACGGTTCTCCGTAGAATGATGAAAAATTGCGTAGTAGCTGCTTCCCTACTTCACAAAAATTATGATGATTTATAGCGTACTGTGTTCCTCGCAAGTGCACTTCTATTGGTTGCCAAGGAAGCCAATAAGGCTCCCATGATCCATTTCTTTAGAGTCTCAATAAAGTTAATTCCCTCTTTCCCTACTCTCTTTCTCACGTTAACGTATGTTATAAAGCGTGGTGGGAGAGTTAAATAACGACCGGGCGTCACACAATGCGAATTACGTAACTAGTGGGTCCTTTAAAGGGGTAGCGGCCCTTTAAAGCTTCCAACCCATTACAAAAGGCTCAGTCATAATTACTCATCGTCACCAGCCGTCGCATCAAGAAAGTGCACATAATGCCTTACAGATGCTACCTTACTTCTCCGCATATTGACGAATAATGTCGTGGTGGGTGCTTCCCAACTTCCCAAAAATTATGATTTGTGGCGTAGTGGATACGTTGCTAATGTACTTGTATTAGTAGCCACAAGAGAGTTTATAACGGGCTTTAGAAATGCCGCTCTTCGAGCTTTCGCTGTGACTGTGCTGCGCTTTCCGCGCAGGCTTGGCGTTTTTTAACTGCTATCAGTTTGTTACTGCTAAAAATCATGACTCACCATTAACTGAGATTCGTTCCGGTGTGCCTCAGGGATCAGTCCTAGGACCCCTACTTTTTCTAATCTATATTAACGATCTACCTTCTTCACTGACGTCTCACGTTCACTTGTTTGCTAATGATTGTGTGATTTATCGTGAAATAAGCAGTATTGACGATTCTAATGCTGTTCAATCAGATTTGAACCATAGGTGATTGGTGTAATACATGACGAATGCAACTAAATATTCATAAGCATAAAATTTTGCGTGTTCACCACCCTTCCGTTCCACCATTTGAATAATATCCCCTTAGATCCTGTGAACACGTACGAATACTTGGGCGCTCATATAAATTCAAATCTAACCTGGTCTCTTCACATTGAGTACATAATCAGTAGAGCTAACAGCACGCTTGTCTACTTAAGTCAGAACTTTTCAAAGGCCCCATCATCCTTAAAACTACGACTTTACCATTCATTAGTGCGCCCCAAATTAGAATATGCTCCGACAGTGTGGTGCAACCCACACAACAAAAACCTCACCTTTTTTCTAGACCTCGTTCAAAATAATTTAGTTCGATTGATTTATCTAATTATAACCGTACTTCCAGCATAACTTCAATGAAAGCTAACTTATACCTTCCATCACTAGCGTCTCCGAGGAAGACAGCTCGCCTAACTTTGTTTCACAAGTTGCATCATCATCCATCTCTTCAATATGACTTCATTTCACAGCCGAATTACTTATCGCACCGTATCGACCATCGCTACAAAGTCAGAGTTCAAAGAGGAAATACTAACACTTTCAGTCATTCCTTTTTCCCCAGAACATCCCGGCAATGGAACCACCTTCCCAATGACATTGTGGCCATAACACTTTTTCGCAAGGCTGTAGCTAGCATTGTTTAACTAGGAAACTTTAACATGTTGTTTTTATCGCTTTGCTGCCGATTAATCAGGACAAATTAGCTAACGTTGTATATGCAGGAGGGTGATTCCACGAGAGATCGAACATGCCTGTCCGGTCGCATTTTTTGTTTTGCCTGGGTTTTTTATATGTTGTGTGGGCACATTCAAAGTGCACGGAACTGAAAATTTTATTTCCAAGAAACGCTCCCAGTGCGCCAAAAAAATATTTGAAGGTGGCGGCGCATGCCTCCTGTTTTTGCTCACTGCATTGTTTTCGAATTTCACGGCCGAATTTAGCGCGAACTATAAATGATGTGTCGAAAATTTCTTTTGCTGGTTTTAATACGCACTACTGTGAATTACATCCATGCTTTTTTTATGCCGTCCTCATTAAGAAGAAAATGTGAAAAAATGGCAAACACAGCCGAAATCAAAAAAGGGTCCTAAGTTCGAGGCGCCTTGGCGCCTTTACTATTTCAAACAGAAACTTTAAAACAGTGTCAAATATAGAAAAGAGCCTTTGCAACATTTATACGGAAGATAATTTTCCTACGGGCAGCGCAAGAAAAGAAAAAAATAGTTAAAGAAGCAAGTTTTTTCAAAAAAGTACATTTTCAAAAAATAAAATAAAAAAAACTCCGGTCTCAATTTTGACGGCAATTTTTTATCGAAGAGCGCTTATGTAAATGAACACATGGTTTTAATATCATATGTCCTCATTTGCTTTGTTTACGAGATATAACTGGCCAAAGTGGCCCTTGCTGTGAGTGCTCACTTCAGGGCGACTGATGGTTGTTAATAGCTTGCATTGTGCGTAAATCGCAGTTTTAATTATTCTGCTGCAGCAAAACCTTGCTCTGGTGGCTTTTCGTCAAGAAAAATGTGTTCTCAGATTTTATTTGGTTCTACCGTGTGCGAAAGTGGGCTGCTGCCGCCCTCTAAAGGGTGATTTCACGAGAGATCGAACATGCCTGTCCGGTCGATATTTTTGTTTTGCCTGGGTTTTTTATATGTTATGTGGGCACATTCAAAGTGCACGGAACCCAAAATTTTATTTCCAAGAAATGCTCCCAGCGTGCCAAAAAAGTATTTGAAGGTGGCGGCGCAGACCTCCTGTTTTTGTTCACTGCAATGTTTTGGGATTTCACGGCCGAATTTAACGCGAACTATAAACGATGTGTCGAAAATTTTCTTGTTGGTTTTAATACGCATTACTGTGAATTACATCCATGCCTTTTTCCAAGTATTTCAAGGAGCCTTTGCAACATTTATGCGGAAGATCGTTTTCCTACAGGCAGCGCGAAATAAGAAGAAAATAGTTGAAGAAGCGAGTTTTTTTCAAAAAAGTACATTTTCGTAAAATAAAACAACTCAGGCCTCAATTTTGACGACATTTTTTTGTCGAAGAGCGCTTATGTCAGTGAAAACACCGAGTTAATATGTATGTCCTCATTTGCTTTGTTCACGAGATTTAACGGGCCATAATTACCCTTGCTGTGTGTGCTCACTTTAGTGCGGTCGATAGTTGTCATCAGCTTGCATTGCACTTAAATCTGGTTTTAATTATTTTCCTGCAGTAAAAGCTTGCTCTGGTGTCTTGTCGTCAAGAAAAATGCATTCTCAAACTTTAATTATGTCTAGCGTGTGTGGGGGTGGGCTTCTGCCGCTCTCTAAAGGCCGAACGCGTACGCAGTTTGCAGCTTACAACCTCAACTTACCCGCCAGTATTCGTTAATCAGAAGCACGCGAGACACCGCGAACACATGGTTTAGGTCACTTTGTCAAAACTCTCCTTGCACACAGAATAAAGCATCTGTATGCAGCGAAGGCCAACTTAATCTGTAACTAAATGCCACAATCAGCAGGCGCGCTGTTATGCAGTTGTTTTCTCACTGCCTGCTTGCTTCCCTTCCCTTACATGCATTGTACGCTCTAACCATCTTCCCCATTCGACGCACATTGTGCCTAAACAACATTTGTAAAAAAGTTAGCTCAATGATTTCCGAGCCGTTTATTTCACTTCCCGCTATCACATGTTTTCGGCGTCGCAGATAACGTCTTCCTGTATCATCTCGACCTTTACCTCAGCGTTTCAGCAGCCAGAAAACGTGCGGTGCGGCATGATTAAGCCATGAGTGGCCGAAGCTGCCCAATTTATGATGTTTTGTTGCCACTTTACTAAAGTGCTTTCCCACGTCGAGGACAGCAAAGGTCATTGGTGGCATCAGACGGACATTACCCTTAGTTTTGACAATGAGTGCGGCCTACAAATTAAATATTACAGCCCAAAGCGCTTAGACACCCTTAGTCATAAAATGTTAAACCGTGAGCAGTTCTGGAAAGGCATTCATGACAGCTGCGCAGATGTGAGATAATTTGTGCGGCGCCGTTCAGTATAAACGTTTCGGCTTGCTCTAGGTCTAGCTGTTCACTACACGCGATGCGCGCGGCCCATGGCTACGTCCGATTGTTCTGTGCCGATTATTTACGCGTTCACAAAAAGAAGATTGCTGAGGAAAACGTTTTCGATGCGCAGATTTTTTTTCTTTGCTGTTTTTGTTGCCTACCTCCAGAAGCTACTGTCATAGGCTGAGGATCTTCGCGACACCTGCGAGGTCTGCTTGCATTGCTTTAGGCTCCTCAAGGAAAACCTGTCTACATCTAACCGCGATGAGGTAGACCAGGCATTCCTTCAGGAAGAAGAAGCGATTGATATCTTGAACAGGCGCGCCCATCTTTCCTCTGATGATTGTAGGCGAGTTTGTAGGCTGCAAACTGTTTACACGTGAGCCATTTAGAGGGCGGCAGCAGCCCACTTTTGCACACGCTAGACACAAATAAAATCTGAGAACACATTTTTCTTGACGAAAAGCCACCAGAGCAATGTTTTGCTGCAGCAGAATAAATAAAACTGCGATTTACGCACAATGCAAGCTATTAACAACCATCAGTCGCACTGAAGTGAGCACTCATTGCAAGGGTCACTTTGGCCAGTTATATCTCGTAAACAAAGCAAATGAGGACATATGATATTAAAACCGTGTGTTCATTGACATAAGCGCTCTTCGATAAAAAATTGCCGTCAAAATTGAGACCGGCGTTTTTTTTATTTTATTTTTTGAAAATGTACTTTTTTGAAAAAAACTCGCTTCTTTAACTATTTTTTTCTTTTTTTGCGCTGCCCGTAGGAAAATGATCTTCCGTACAAATGTTGCAAAGGCTCTTTGCTATAGTTGACACTGTTTTCAAGTTTCTGTTTAAAATAGTAAAGGCGCCAAGGCGCCTCAAACTTAGGACCCTTTTTTGATTTCGGCTGTGTTTGCCATTTTTTCACATTTTCTTCTTAATGAGGACGGCATAAAAAAAGCATGGATGTAATTCACAGTAGTGCGTATTAAAACCAGCAAAAGAAATTTTCGACACATCATTTATAGTTCGCGCTAAATTCGGCCGTGAAATTCGAAAACAATGCAGTGAGCAAAAACAGGAGGCATGCGCCGCCACCTTCAAATATTTTTTTGGCGCGCTGGGAGCGTTTCTTGGAAATAAAATTTTCAGTTCCGTGCACTTTGAATGTGCCCACACAACATATAAAAACCCAGGCAAAACAAAAAATGCGACCGGACAGGCATGTTCGATCTCTCGTGGAATCACCCAGGAATGAATATCTTGTTATTTGTTTCTTCATATTAGCCCCTACAGTCATTTGCTCAAAGCATTGCCTAACTATATAGTACGCATTGCTATTACTAGTGTGTCGTAATATTAAGCTACTGTATTATTTTCTTGCTGTATAAAAATTCGGCAGATCCCACGTACCGTGGGAGTCGATGTGATGCGAAGCATGCGGTGAGAAGGTGACTGCGGTGTAATTTTTTTTTTACTGAGCGAAACGTTACAAAATGACGCTAAAGATTTGTATAAATTTTATACGCACACATATATGTTGAAGAGCCGCACATGTGTTATATAACCAGTTGTTTGCAGTTGGGTAACGCTGGCAACGGCAACGTGTGTATTATACCAACACCAGAAGCCGTAAGCTGGTATGTAGTGCTTATACTTGTCCCTTGTGATAGAGAACGCACGCACATTTCACGAAACCGTGTGCATGTGTGGAAGAAGTTCCTGGCAGTTCTTCAACAAGGTCATCATCCCCGTGATCAGTGAGCACCAGCAGCTGGTCATGACTTGTTATCGGATCAGGTCGTGATCGCGGTGACGAGGGGTCAATGTGTATACTGAAGCATGAGGTATAGTACAGCCGTTTGAAATCGTGGATGCCTCGGTCATTTCGTCGACAAATTGTCTATAGATAGAGCCGGCGACATGTTGGAATCTGAAGTCACCCTTCGCATTGGTGAGGTATGGGCCGTCGAGGCTGGTAGGCCTGGATAGTGCTACGTAGACCAACATCAGTGGATGGCGCTTGTCGTATTCGTAGACTACCTGGGCGTATGTGGCCTACGTAGCCTAGTCTACAAAGCGGCTGTCAATCAATCTGACATCATCCTCGGTCAGCATGAGGCCATCGCCCAGCCTCGTAAGAAATGAAGAGGACACTGCGTCGTTCTGGCGGACTAAGTGCAGTTTACGGTGCGATGATGTGAATATCATACGTAACTTTCGTTAATGTATGCCTCCGGAGTCGAGGAATGCTTGAATAAAGGTCGCTGAATCATAGGGATAAAAATGGAATGTTTATTAGACTGCTATAAAAGCGTAGCTAACATTGAAACCACAGACGTTAATCTGATATGACGTCTGTATCGTAGGAGTATACGCATCGTAGGAGTATCATGTATAGTGTTTATTGCTTTCTTCTAAAATTAGATAGCAAGCACCACAACCACAACTCACGTTGCACCGACATTACGCCTACAGAGGCTGTTTTTCCAAACCAGTTTATAGACCTGGCGTGTCTCTTTGGTAGAATACCTGATTGCCACGCAGAATGCTTGGGTTCGATTCCTGCTGGGATCCTAATTGTCATTCTTTCCATTCGTCGGGTCAACGCTGCCGATGTCGGTTTTTCTTAACGCTCTCGCATTTAATGTCTGTTCTCGCCGTTCCTGGGTAGATATAAACTGTCAATCACCTGTGGCGCATACCCATGCACAGCGGCCCGTGGTAAGCGGGTATGTGCCACACGTGTCTGGAGGAAAGGGTTTGACGACGTACGCGACAGTATTTTCACTTTATTCATGTCATGACCCGACAGTCGTATTCGTCAAATCATGTTACCCTCCCATGCAAATTTTGGTCGGCACTAAGTTAAGAAGGCGATCATGAGAGCCCCCAGACGTAGGCGGCTAGATAGATAGATACGTAGATAGAAACGCTCAGAGTGCCAGAGGCTCGCTAAGAAATGCTTCGCATTTAATAAGCGCTTGCTTGCCCATGAACGCCAGCGTCGACGAAGGGCTAATTCGACTGACGAAGGGCTAATTCGAGGCACCCCGCGCTCGGAGCAGCAAACAGAGGAAAGACAGTAGAAAAGAGACCATAGAACAGAAAGTAGGTAATCGCAAAACAAATCCTATAATCACAAGAAAAGAACACAAAACATCAGAAAAGAGCAGATCGACACAAGGGAAACGGGAGAATCAATGCTCAGTGTAAATAACGAGGACCCGTGGTCGTTGATCTGAAACACGTCTTTTCTTCATGAAGGCTAGCTCCGAATCTACTTCGTTCTCCTCTTCGTTTTTGACCCTGTACCCACCCTCAAGACTATGCCCCACTATTCTATTTTCAACATCCTCCGAGGGGGAGAGGACAAAAAACGTCCTATCAGTCATTTTTGTGGCTTCCATTACACACAGCTTTTGCACCGGCCGGTTCACCACGTGGCCCGTAGCCAAACGTACAGAGCAGGCTCTAGCTACCCCGTCTCGGCCGGGATGCAGCGACGTCACTCGCCCGAGTTTCCAGAACGTCGCAGCAGTGTTGTCTTCGTTCACTATCACCACGTCGCCTATGTGAATCGGTGAGGAACCTTGTTCTGGGCGGCAGTGCGCTGATCGCAGCTGTAGTAAGTAGGCATTTTTCCATCTTCGCCAAAGCTCCGTGCTGATCCTCTTCCCGTACTGCACTCGTCGTTGTAGCTCAGCGTGAGTTGATGTCTCTGCTGTGACACCCGGTTCCGGCATGGCGATGGCTCGCTTTCCGAGCAGAAAGTGCGTCATCCTCCAGGTAGGTCAGGGGTCTGCTGTTAATGACGGCTTCAACTTCGCATAATGTTGTCGTGAGGCCCTCTACGTCAAGGCTGCTACGCCCTAAGGTCCGCTTCAAAGCGTCTTTCGTAGTGCGGATAAGGGGCTCCCACCATCCACCCTACCAAGGAGCTCGTTCCACAATAAATTTCCACTGTATTCGCGTGGTGGTGACGTACTCTTGCAACGCAGGGATGACCGCTTTGAAGCTCCGTGCACAAGAACGAAACGTTAGGGCGTTGTCGGAGTACACCACGGCTGGAACACCTCGCCGCGCAACAAACCGAAGAAAAGCGAGAATCGTGGTCGCCGTTGTCATGTCGGAAGTCAGTTCGAGGTGAATAGCTCGTGTCACGGCACATGAAAATATCAGTATGTATGACTTGATTGAGTTCTCAGTTGTGCGAACGTAAAGTGGCCCACAATAGTCGATGCCAACAACCGAAAATGCTTGAGCCTCGGTTATTCTCTCTGGTGGCAATGGTGCTACTGGAACAGACACTGCCGTCAATCGGCGTTTTCGGCACGGTAAACACTGCGAAAGCACATTTTTTACGGTCTTCCTTCCCTTCAACACCCAGAATCTTGTCCGGAGTTCGGTCAGGGTGAGCTCGATGCCACCATGAAGAGCGCGGGCATGAGCAGCTTGAACAATCAGGGTGGTGAACTTGGGTTCGGCGGGCAACAGAATGGGATGCCGGATGTCAGGACTGGCGTTAAGCAGATCGAGCCTCCCACCGACACGGAGGAGTCCACTTGTATCCAGGAATGGGGCAAGGCGAAGAACCGATGACGTTGATGGCAGCTTTTTTCCTTTCTCAAGAAATCGTGTTTCGGCTCTGAAATACTGGTCTTGCACGAGTCTAAGCCAATAACGCTCGGCTTCTTCAAGTTCTAAAGTCGTGAGCGTTCCACCGCGGGGAGGGCTCCTTCTCGAAGCGTTGTGGACGAATCGCTGTACGAAAGCAGTAACGCGCAGAAGCCTGTTGAGCGAGCTGAAATCTTCCGCACGCACAATTGAAGTCCTCGATGAAACAAGCGATGGACAGATCGTCGTGGCTGTCTCAAAGAGAGGCTCAATGTCTCTGTCGTTCGGAAGGTCATCCAGCTTGAAACTGAGAATCGGTCCTGGCGTTGAGATCCAAGGGGGACCGCGCTACCATATATCCGACTCCAAAAGCGCCTTTGCACACGCCACAGGTGAGTAGATCGGCAGGATTCTCGCCGCTGCTGCAATGCGCCCAGGTGTCGGGATTAGTGAGCTTAGATATCTCGGCAACACGATTGCTGATGAAAAGATCTCGATTTCTTGTTTTTGCTCGGATCCAGTGAAGAGCGACGAGGGAGTTGGTCCAAAATCGAGCGGATGCCTGCTGGAGCAGTGGCACGGACCGTACGTACTCCGCTAGCCGTGCTCCACTAACGCAGGCGATCAGCTCCAGTCGCGGCAGGGACATCGTCTTGAGCGGAGCGACGCGATTTCGGCTGATTAGCAATCGTGTGACGCATGCTCCGTCGGCAGAAAGCGCCCGAACGTAGATACACGCACCATAAGCCTTAGGACTGGCATCAGTAAATATGTGCAGTTCAAATGCCAGCTCTACGCTACGGTCGTGCAGAAACACGTAGCGAGGAATCTGTGCCTGGACCTCTGGTAACTCGGCGCACCACGCGTTCCATGCAGCTTGTACTTCATCTGGCAGCAGTGTTGTACGGAACGGCGTTCCAAGGAACGACGTTCCAGGAACTAGTTCCTTTTGGGAGGAACGGAGGAACGCCACCGTTCCATTTAGGATCGGTGGAACTGTAACGGTAACTCGTTACCTTTACGGGAGAACGGCAGGGGGAACGGCGTTCCTTCTGTAAACGTTCCACCGCATTGAACAGGCGCACGCATGCAGCACATCGTGCAGGACAGGGTGGATGGGCGACGGCGTGAGGCGCAGAAATATACCTCTCGCCTGTCCCTTGACTATGAAGCATCCTGGTTTTCACTTGAAGGCCCTCGCCGGGGCGCAGGGAAACGCGCGACGTTGAGACCGACCATGTATACTAAAGTCCCTAAATTTCATTGGCTAACGCTCGTTTTCGGTAGCCATGTTCTTCCTAACGCTTTTCCAGCACCCGGTGAAACGCGTCTTCCATTCACTAATGACAGGGGGTTGACGGGAGGAGAAAGGCGCGTCGCGGTAGCATATTGTCCGCTGAAAGATGCGTGGCTAATGTACTTAGACGCACATGGCTTTGTAAATCTTTCAAGTTAGGAAGAAAATGGCGTCGGACGCCAGCTGCGCGTGAGAGAGGCCCGGGAAAGGAGGCAGTTGTCGGTACTTAAGTAAAAAGAAAAAATCTAAATCTAGGGACTTTAATGTATACGGGAGCAACTGCGTCCCACAACGTTAAGAAGGACACACGACGGTATGGGATTTCCACCGTCTTCCTGGCGCCTTACAAACTAAAAAAGTGCACCCACCTCTGACAAGAACAACACAAGAGATGTCATGCAAGAAGCACCATCAGACGAAGTTCACCAGTTGCGTTTCAAACGTTATATACGAGATGCCCTTTTCGTGCAGTCGGTCCTACATAGACCAAACAGACCGATGTTTGAATGAGCGTGCACAGGAGCCCAACCGATGCTTGCGCACCGGCACGGAACGCAATCTGGCCTAGGTGCATTGCGAGAAATGCAACAGTAAAAGCTGTTTGCCTGATCTAGAGTGTAGAGCTGAAAGGGAAGTCATCAAGGCGTTTTCAGTGATGCTACCGAGGACTTCTGATTTGGAGCAATTTTTGGAGCAGCAAAATGTCTGTTTTGGAGCACTTTGGAGCAGCAAAAACTTCCATCTTGGAGCACTTTGGAGCAGATAATTTTGCATCTGGGAGCACACTGGAGCAGCAAATTTTACATCCTGGAGTGCACTACAGAAGCACATTGCATTAAAATTCAAGCACTTCAATATTATTATGGGGCTCTTATGAAGGCTAGAAATATTTTGAGTCATTGCAAATCTCACAGAAAGAATCATCTCAGGAGAACTCCATACTTCACTCGCTAATGAAAAAATAAGGGCTCATGCACTTGAGGTATCTGGATTAACCTCTTCGGCGATTATTTTCGAGACTAGCAAATAAACTGAATACCGGATCAATAAAATTGCAATTTATGAAATAACACTCTAAATACATCTATGTGGTTATCAGCAGACGTGGTAGACAAACTCCGTGATGTACAGCAGTGCCTCAATGCCAAGGGCCACACTGTCCCTAATGCATTCCCCTAAGAAAACTCCAACGCGAAAGCCAGGTTCTTTTTCTTCTCGATCGACGGGTAGATCCTCCCCCTCCCTCTGTGCAAGCTTTCTGCACCTCACCTGGTTTTGCGCTAGCTCCATTATCGGCGCACCGATCACGGAAGCAGTGTAAAGCGACGTAGTCATGAGATGACATCACGTGACATCACGATATATGACGCCATGCTGACGTCACAAGTTTTGACGATCTATGAGGTGATGACATCACATGATTATTTTTTACATCAATCGAACGCCGCCGACGGTTAATTTTCGTGTTTGATAAAGCATCTTAGGCTTTCGCATTAATATTGCGTATTGAACGTTAACAGCCTGGCCGTTAACAACCTGGCCTTACATACCAAACTGTCGTCCACCATGTCATTTTGTGCCATGCGCGAAACGGCTTCGCTTATTCACTTCACAGCTCCTCAATTTTTTTAAAATTTTTATTGTGATAGCAATTATATGGACACTCTCGGCGGATTTTTGCCGTCACCGTTGCCGTAATTTTCCGTATAAAGACCAAATTAATAACATCACCACGCGCATTCTAGCCGCGGGTAAAAGCTCGCGAGCGCTGGCGACGAACGCGGCTGAAGCGGATATTAAACTAGCCGGCCGTCTGTCTCCGTCGCACGGAGAGCGCATGAGATAACATCTTACCGCGTGCGGGCCTGCCGTCGATTGCTCATCAAACAGAGAGGAAACGCCCCGCCCGTCTTTCGTAAGGAGCATGAAGGGACGCCAGGGGGCGGAGAGGGGAGGGGGTACGGCATCGTTCGAAGGGCGCAGTCGCTTGCGCGCGCGCTATCTCGAGGCATCAGGAGACGGCTCGTCAACATGCTGTACTCTCAACGCTTACTTCGCGTTTAGAGAACTCACAGCACGCAAACGATTCGGTTCCTGGAGCGGCCATATTCCCTTAAACCAGCGTTTTGTTGAGTTACGCGAGATCGTATTCAAAAGAGTTAGCTGCTAGCCTTACTTTGTTTAACAATACAATTTGTTGGTATCGCATTCATTGCTTCGCCCTTAAGCGAAACTGTGAGCTTTTTTAACCGTCAGCTATTGACCCTCGAAAGCGAGGGGCGGACGTGTAACATGGCGTAGCCACATCACTGTGGGCCGTCAGCGACGGGCCCGCTACTGACAGCTGCGCATTTGCGGCTGCTCCGACCAGGAGATATGCTATTATTAATGAGATGACATTTTTAAAAAAGCAAGCAAAAAATTCGAATTGGAACCCTAGCACGTGAGCTCGAAAGGGCAGGGCCTTTTAGGGGGTATTTACCGCAGTGATTACAAACTCGGACGTGCTGGCGGAAGGAATTACGAAAAAGCTCTTCTGGATGAAAATCCATGGATAAAGTATATCTGAGGAAAAGTGTTAACGCGTTTCCACCGTTCGCGTGCTCTTGCATAAACGCGAAGCAAGGAAAATTCGATATTGTCCCATATATCTATTGCGAGCGATCCCAGATTTCATTCCGCGATGTCCAGAAACAGAAGTGACAGACATTTTAGCGGCACGCATGTAGTTATTACTGAACATTGCTTTCCTTACGTGCCGTGCGACGCTTGAAACGAGCTATCAGCAGCGTTTATGGAACATACGACGTCCGCCGATGAATCGCCGTCGCACTTTCTCGCTACCGATAGGCCTAGACGTCACGAGCCTCTGCGGAGAGCGCGTTTTGCTGTCAAGCCGACTTGCAGAACAGAAGCTGCGTCAGCACCGTATTTATTCAGCGGAATAATTCTTGGTCCATGATTGCGACTTTATTAGCAGCCCCAAGATCAAGCTGCACATGTTCTGACGCGCCGGCGGTGCGATTGCCGGTGATAGACGCCCCCAAACCCGAGACTTTGGCGCAGTTTGGCGCAATTTTCGTCGATATTATCAGGATGGCGCAGTAAATACAATTTGGCGCACTTTGGCGCAGTTGGCGCAGGAGTGGAATCACTGCGTTTTACATCGCAAAAAGGCGCGATAGCTGTGTCAGCTCTCCTTCCATATCATTATCAAGAGGTGAAATGGAATCCTTAGATGAACACATCAGGTCACTCCCGCGTATGTGATGCGCACGCGTTCTTATTATTTTTCTTAAAATCGTCATTGCGCGATTGTTCCTTGCTTTTATCTTTTGTTATTTTGAAGAACCCACAAATGACATGCTTTCCGTAAATAAAGCCAGTTGGAAGTTCTGCGCTTGTGTGTGTGTATGTGTTCCTGTTTTCGTGCGGTCTTCTTGGCGCAGTTGAAATCCTTGTTGAAGATGTGCCTTCAACATTCTAGTTATTCCCGCGGCTATCGATCTACAATATCATTAGAGTTAAGTTCGACATCGATCGCACTGGTAACGTCGCTGTCATGCAATAAACGATACGCGTACATCCAGCGCTATATTCTTGTTGGGCCTGCTGAGCCTGCCCTCGCCCCTACGACCTCGGTTGACTTTGTTCTCATTTGTGCACAACACTGCAGTACCCTCAAGCACTTCCATGGAACGGCTCTTCAAAATTACCAACATCGAGATGCAACTGTTGATGAGTGCGAACAAAGGACTCTACTAAGTTGCAAATATGTATTGTGGACATTATTTTCTCCTCACACTGCAATATTGAATCAGAACTCATTAAACGCCTGTATATTGTCCTTTTTGATGAGGTTTCCCGCCCAAGAAGTTTAATTATGTTGGTGTATGTGTGGAAATTTCTGTTTTAATATCTCAAACGCAGTATCCTAACTGTGCACTTGTAGACCGTGGAAAGTGCGACATGTGTTGCGCTTTTAATATACGAGCACGAAAGTTGGGAGTTAGACTGTGTGTAGTATGGCGGGTGGTCTCTAAAGAAATTCATCTAGGAGCGTTTCTTTATGGCGTATTCGGGTGGGCGATTTTGAGCGCTCTAGAGCGCTCTGAAAAGTGGTCGCGCGTTCGGTTGGCAAAATCCGAGCGCTCGAACTACCTTCGGGTGGTTCTTCCGGAGCGTCAGCCTCCGACTCGGAGCGCTCCCGACCGCTCTGACTTCGAAGTGAGAGCGTGGTGCGATCTGGCCGGGAGGGGCACTAGACGCCGCGTTTACCGGCAGGTGACGGGGTGACAGCACGAGCGCGCATTTCAGAAGGGGAGAGCATCGGACGCGTAATACTTCGTACACGTGTGTTGTATTGTGTTCGTGGCGTTTTTGAGCGCTTGTGTGGTGAGTTCACATGTACCAAGCCATAACTGCACCATGTCGAAACGGAGGCGGCTACTGAAGGCGGACGAAACGTAAATGGTGTTACAGCAGCTCGCAGACGAATGCCTTCACATCGATGACGCCGAGCAACTTAATAGCGTATGGCAACGCATTACATGCGAGTACAAAGCTTAATCGTGTTGGCAAAAACAAGCGCTCTATGCCGAGCTCGCGTGTGATCGTGAACGGCGTAGGAGACGGCCGGCGTCCGCCATGCTAGGCCTACCTCTCGGAATCGTGAGTGACGGCGAGCTATTGCGATGTGCTTGTCGTTCGCGAAGGCGTAGTTGTAGTGATTATTTTCTTATATAACTAAGCGTGGCTGTGCAAAGTTGTTTGTTTTGTGCTTTATTACGAAGATACGAAGTCCTCCAAGTGTGCATGCCGAGGCGCCCTATGTGGGCGGAGCCGCTGATTGCTCGTTCGCACCGTGTGTGCTGAATCGCCGTACGCCGCACGCCGGATCGGAGGCAAAAACGTACCATCTGTCTCGTCCTTAAACCAGCAGCTCGGACAATGACGCCAGCTCGGATGGTTGACCGCATTTGTCGATGTTTACCCGGCGGCTTCCCGCGCTGGTTGCACGGTGGCGCTACAGGCGCGCTGCTCCTGCTCCGAGATCGTCGATCCATTCGGTTGGTACGCTACCTCTCGCGCTCCGATTGCGGGCTGCCTCCGCATCTGCCGACTCCGAGCCAGAGGATCGGAGCGACCAACCGAATACGCCATTAGATTCCTTTTATGTACTTACATATAACCTGCTTCCGGCGATGTCAAATTCGTACTATATATGTACCTCGATGTGAGCTACATATTACTCACTTTATTTCACCTCAGGATTATCCAACACTATATTTTGATTAAAAAGTCAAATGTAACGTTGATGTAACAACACGTTCCAATTTTGGAAATGTAACTGGAACGCGTTACTTTCGCGTTAGGGGAACTTGTAACGGGAACTCGTTTGAAAATTCGGAAGGAACGAGGAACGAGCTGTCGTTCCTGTTTTAGAGGAACGTGTACAACACTGTCTGGCAGCGTGTCATCTCAGGAGTGCTTCCGCTTCCACAGGTCTTGTAAAATTAGCTTCCCTTTCACGGTGAAGGGGGAAAGATAACCGAGCGGATCGTAAACTCTAGCTACTGTTTGAAGGATCGTGCGCTTGGTGGCCGGACTGTTTGTGGCAAAGGAGGCTGCGTTGCGCACTGTCAATGCGATGGTCAGGGTTGCCAATGGTGGCTACTTTTCGCCAAATTGGCGAATTTGAGAGGCCCGGGGCGACCTAAAATTATGAATGGCGACATGGCGAATATTTGGTGATTTTCGGCTTAGGTCTCCACTGAGTTATGTATCCTAAGTTCAGTGTCTTTCCAATGAATGAGCGGCAACATTCCCTGTATTTTTCTTGGTTTTAAAGCCACGAGTAGAACGTGCACATTACGCGTCATTCGGTATGTCCGTCCTGTAACTCGTGTGTATCTCCTCAATTCATCTAAATGCAGCAGGTACTCGAATGTCCCCCAGCGACATTTTAGCAAAATGTAAGTCAGCGGACTGCCTCGGAAACCGCGAGGGGGCAGTGTTTGACTATAAGTTTATGGCTTTATAGGTGGTTTAAGCTTCTCTAAAGTTTCGCTTCTCAAGGGGCTAGACGGCGGGTTGGCCGCGTGTTCCAACAATTTGTTCCGCCAAAGCTCCAACTGTTCTGAATAGCTTGGCGACTTATTCACTGTTGCAGTACCCCCAATTTAGCTTATTTATCGAGGCATTTTCCACTGTTCTCGGTGAGCGTGTGCAATGAAAACAATTGCTATTAACATTCTACATTGTCTACCTCTTCATTATTAACGCATCGGATTGACACGTGTAGATATAAGTGACTATAAGAAAGGGTCGGTGGCGTCCTTTATCATATCAGTTCACACTTAAAAAGTGTAAGTCTCACTAATGATCGGTTCCAGCAAGAATTTTGTCGTGTTACCGTCAATGAACCTTTTAATCCTTTTAATTCATATAAGGGTACGTAAAGCTGTCTACAAACAGCGCTTTCACGGTTTTCGCCCAAGGTTTACCACACCTTTACCTTTGAAACGAGACGACAGGGATGGAAGGATATCATGAGCGCTTCATTCATTCACCCTTGCGCCACCACGCACATCTTGCGGCTAGTCGGAGAAGCAGCACCATGCACTCCCATGGTGAAGCGGGCGATACAACTGGTATTGAGAAAGGTCAATACAATTTAAGGGTCTTGGATGGTACTGTATTCTACCGGGCTATACGTGAGTGGAAAGTTTTATTACTATGTATGCCGCACATATCTAGGATGGCGACTTTTTTGGCGAAATTTGTAAAAAAAATGGCGACTTTTGGCGACTTTTTGCTAGTGGTTTGGCGACATTTTCTCGAAAGTCAGTGGCAACCCTGGCGATGGTATCGCCTTTACGCTCCCACGGCACGCCCAAAACCTTCATGAGATGGCCATTTCCTGTTTCAGTCTCAATGGCCACGTTATCTTGGATAAACTGTTGCTTTAGCAGGTCGGAGTTTGATGCCCATTTCCGTGGCTTGGCATTTCCAAACGTTACCAATGAGAGCTCTTCCGTGCCAATGACTTTACACTGCAATCTCTTGGAAACATCGGTGTGGATTAAAGAACGCTGGCTGCCGCTGTCAAGCATCACACGCACCAGGAGCTGTCGCGGTCCGCTCTCCGCCCAAACACGGCCCGTGTGAAGCAGCACGGACTTGGCTTCTGTAGCGCCGGTTGACGCCGTAGTTACCGTCCGTGAGGTAGAGCCGGACGAGCCGCCCGGTACTGTTGGTGTAGGAGCAGCGGTCGTGGTGACGGCTCGTGACAGCTCGCAAAGGACCGTTAGGTGTCGGCGTTGGCACTTGTTGCACGTAAGGTTCAGGGAGACTCTGCAAAACCGTGCGACATGATTGCGCATTCCGCACTTGTAACAGCACCGAGCGTTAAGCAACCTGGCCCGTTTCTCGTCGGCGGATAAGTCGACCGTGCACTCTGCCAGGCTGTGACCTCGGCTGTCGCACAGTACACAAGGCGTGCGCTGCTGTAGGGATTCCGTCGCCGCTAGCGCGGATGCCGATGGAATACCCTGTGAAGATCTTGTCGGCGAGTTCATGTCACCAGGTCCCGTGATCGAGTTGTGCGTATACGATGACGCCGATTCTTGCTTCCCTTCCTCACGCACTTCAACCTGTATTTTCAGGATGGCTAAAATATCGGTCGCCTTGTGCGTTCTCGCTTTAGGGGGTGTGGGCTCTGCTGATGCATTAGTACCGCGCGTGCTCTCCTCCTTCTTCTTCTGTCGGTACATTATCGCCAAGTCTTCTGGCAAGCACCTCATTAGCACCCGATGCAGCACCACAGTGTGCTGCTCAGGTGGTACACCAAAACCTTGGAGCGCACTTACGCGGAAACGCACAGTGTCATGCAGCACCCGAAGCTTCTCCCTTTCCTTGGAACTCCTCACGGGCGACAATGCAAGAAGCTGGTCGATGTGCTCGTTGACTAGTAATTCTTGTCGACCGAAGCGGTCTTTCAGTGTGGTCACGGCAATTTCATAGTTGTTATCAGCCAGCCTGATGCCTTCGATAGCTCGCTTGGCCGCTCCCGTCAAGTACGTCAGCAAATACTTAAATTTCTCGATGGGCGGCAACTCGGTGTCCTCGTGAATCGTAGCGCTGTAATGGTCCCAGAATTCTTGCCACTGACGTAACTCTCCAGCATACGTCGGGACCTGAAGCGTTGGAAGCGCGACCGACCGATAGCGTGGCGTACTGACGGGTCCTGGCGGCGCCCCAGCAGATCCGATGTTGCTCTGGGTGGCTGCTACCCGGTCGTCATTGGGTTCACTCCTAGACGGGCCGCTGAGACCGGTCGCCTGTTGACGCTGTGACAGGAAGAACTGCGCATCAGCAATCGCGTACAGAATCTTCTCGTGGTAGTCGTTTGCGCCCTCGACTTCTCCTTCAATAGCCTCGTCTTCCGTGAGATCGAGAATGTCCTTGTCTAGCTGGCGGAGCTCAGCTTCTTTCGTCTTTAAAACAGCGACTTGCCTATTGACCTCACGCGCCTCGGTGTTGGGGTCCTGCAGCAGTCCTGTCAAGAGCGTAATATTCCGGGAGACGCTGGCCCTGACAGTTCCACGCACCTTCCGAAGACGCTCGGTCGAAGACATTGTTGTCCAGCACTGACCAGTTCCCGGGTTTAACGGCACCAAAAATTACACCATCTCCCGCTAAAGGGGACCATGAGGCAATGCGAAGCCGGAGCACTTGCACGATCGCGTTCCGTTGGCGTTCGTTGGGCATGCTACCGACCTCGCGTCGTGCAACGCGATGAGAAACGCTACGCGCGTCTTGTCAATTCTCTCTAGCCTGGCCGTTAATTCTCACAGGGCGAGCGGGGAACGCGGTCGACAGGCGGGCGAGAGGGAGGCAGCGTAGGAGAGGACAGAGAAGGGGAGGGGACGTGCATGCGCTCGAGCTCATCGCGGCGTTGCGCAGGAGAGAATTTCGGCATGTCTAGCCCGCGTTTCAGAGGAAGAGTGGAAAGGGGGAGGGGAGAGAGGTATGGGAGAGGGGAAGGGGAGAGGGAAAGTGGAGAGGGGAAGGGGAGAGGAGAAGGGGAGAGGGTGAGTGGTGAGGAGGTGTGTGGAGAGGGTATGCGCATGCGCAGTAAGGGTAGTCACGCCGCACACCACCACCACCACCACCACCACCGGATTGAGCTCCGCCTTAAGATACTTCGCATCTAAAAATGTAAATAACGAGGATCCGTGGTCGTTGATCTGGAACACGTCTTTTCTTCATGAAGGCTAGCTCCGAATCTACTTCGTTCTCCTCTTCGTTTTTGACCCTGTACCCACCCTCAAGACTATGCCCCACTATTCTATTTTCAACACTCAGCACAGTAGCGTAGCCAGAAATTTTTCTCAAGGGGGGGGGGTGTCACCATACTTTATGTATTATGTTCGTGCGTGCATATTACACATGCCACCCCTCCCCCCCCCCCCCCTTCCCCCAGCTACGCCACTGGCTACGCAGTTCGTGAAGAGAATAGACTTTTGGTACAGTGAACTTTTAGGCTAGTTGTTCGGTACATTCAATGCAGCCATAGCGTTGAAAACACAGGGACCAAGGAAGAGGAGGACGTACGCTACTCACATCTGATTTTCATTTCTGAAACGTGTTGTACTCATACCATATTTGATGATAGCAAAAACTGTATCGAAAGTGCAAGCCAGCATCATCCAGATATGTGATTTTCCTTTGCCCTCAGAGTAATCGAGGGGGCGCTAACACAGTTGGCACGTTCTTTTGCAGTTAGGCTGGCCTCAACTATCTCCCGAGTATCCTTATCAATGTTCCTATACAAAACTACACATTCATCAAACAGAGGTAGACAAACAGACATCAAACAGAGGCAGTCGTTGCAATGCACTGGCATGCATAGGCGTATCTACCGGGGGGAAAAGGGGGCGCTAGCCCCCTGCCCCCCACTGAGAAATGTTAGGGGGGCGGAGCCGCCCCCCCCCCCCCCCCCACTTTCGACAGTATTAATTGTCGGCTGCGGACTGCAAAACTAACAAGTCAGGCAAAGTTTTACTTGAACGCAGCAATAGCGCAATTATGTAATAAAATTTGTTCTATGATTCTGCTGTGACGACTGTCCTCCGTGAGTCATGACCACGTACTGTAGGCTACCTGCGGTGCGGGCTGCCTATTCCACGCTTGCGCGCCTTGCGCTCGAGCATTGCAGAGTAAGCTATCGCTCATCAGGGGCTCTATAAAATTACAGCAATTTGTCATGATTTTAGTTTGTTCTGCCTGGCCCGATATTTAAGTAATCGGCGACGCAAATATGGGCGGGAACCAGTAAACGTTTTATAGCCCGATCAAACGCTCTCCTTTTTCAGGAAATTCAGTTTCTTTCTTTGAAAGTGAATAGCATCGCCACTGCTCCATATCCAAGCTGCTGTTAGTTGATGAATGTGCAGAAGTGTCCAGTATTTTAGTTGTGCCTAGCCAGGACAGCTAAAATAGATTCCCACTTTAGTCACCGATTAGCGTGCTTCCCTTTGCTTATCATATGGTATCCTGTAGCGATCGCGGCGGCTTGTAACAAGTCAGTGGACTCGAGCACATTGAGAAGCTCAGCTTTCAAGTTTGCCGCGTTACTTGATCTACCTCACCAGGGATATGATCAGCGTCCACAATTTTCTGGACTAAGAAGGCTGCCTACGTGCAAAGGATTGTGTCTGTTACTAATAATGTTCATTTCTCTCTCTACCTCTCTGTCAGCAACGGTGAGTTCACAGAGAGTTGTACACGCGCAAAAACAGCTCAACATCATTACACAACATTATACCACAACTGAAAGTATCTATTATACACAATTACACATATGAATCCATCTCGCCCGCTGCTATAAGCAGCCTCTGCCAATGTGATTGGCGGGCAGCCTTCTTAAATTACGTTCAGAAAGAGACACTGTCTGGCTATTCCGAAAAAAAAAAGAGTTATTGTTCGGCACAGTAATGTGCTGCTTATTGTGCACACTTCATTTTAACGCCGCGAGTTTTCGCAGACTTGCGACGTCGCGTAACAGGGGAGCGATTTCATGGCACATTGAACATTTTTGACGAATAGCGAAGAACCAATGATAAACAATACGCCGTATTGAAAATAGTTCACAATTATTATGTGCATTAGCGCTAGCTGTTGGGCCAGTTGGTGCATTATGAACTTGAAAACGGGGTACCAGCGAAAACGCACAAACGCGTACACAAGAAGAAGGCGTTACACACGGACGAACGCTGGACTTTCAACTGTGCTTTATTGGAAATTGCATTGCCGCACAGGACTTCTCACGCATGCGCATTGCCGTCACTTCCCACGACACGCGACACTTCACTTCAAACTTATTTTTCCGCTAAGTAGGCACTCTCTTTCGACGTCAGAGACAAGGACGTATCGCTGACACAATTATATTTATGATTTACAATATGAAATGCTTCTAAAATTTTCCGCTCGTATCTTGTCTTTCCCTTACCCCAAATGGTCACGCGATCAAACCCCGGCTTACTTGATTTGCACTTCGTGCAACTGCGGCAATGAACAGCCATATTGCTTCCTGAGTCCGCGCTCAACTCGGCACTTGGGTCTCGGGACTCGTACGTCCTTGTCTCGGACGTCGAAAGAGCTTAGCGGAAAAGTAAGTCCGATGAAATAAGGCCGCCGGTCCGATGAACCGCGCGCCGTTCACGCGTCGCCGCCGGTGATCTTGGGTTTGGCGCACATGTCTAGGTGGAACTTGCTTTGATCTTTTATTATAATGCATTCACGTCCCAAGACAACGATATTATGATTATGAGGGATGCCCTAGTGGAGGGCTCCGGAAATTTCGACCACCTGGGGTTCTTTAACGTGAACCTAAATCTAAGTACACGGGCCTAAAGCATATTCGCCTCCCCCGAAAACGCGGCCGCCGCGACCGGGATTCGATCCCGCGACCTTCGGGTCAGCAGTCGAGCGCCATAACCACTACACCATCGTGGCGGGTGGCTTTGAGTTTTGCAAAGCACCTTGTCAATCACAAAATTTTACTCACTAAGCTGCAAGCTTACGGTATCTGTGGTATAGCCTTACAGCTTTTTAGATCCTACTTATCGCATCGTAAAGAAGTAGCTGACAGTGTTTGTTGGTTGTACATACGCAAGATAAACAGCGCAAAAAAGCACGGCGACGGAAAGAAAACACACAGGACGTGAGCACGGAACGGCAACAGAGTTCGTAATAGCAAAGATGGCTTCCTGGCACTGCATGTGAGCACGCGTAGGTTGCGCTCCACAGTTTCAGGGGACCACAGTTGTGGATAAGATTAGATAAAGGATGTGCAAGCGCGCATAAGCAGCGAGGCTGCTCAGATGGTGCGAGGAAGGAGCGACTGCGTGAGCAAACCATCGATTGCACTCTCTGACAGAGAGCTCTGTGTCTTAGAATGCGGGAGTTTGCGCAGCGGGCCACGGTGAATGTTTATGTTTTTTGGCGGTTTCCTGTCACTGCAATTTTTTCTCTTCTTCCTGTTCTTTTTTCTTATTGGTACCGCAAGTACTTATACATGATGCTGTCATGTCAATAAAAGTTTCAGTTGGAAGTCAGCGCTTGTCCTGCGTGCTTTCTTTCCGTCGCCGTATATCGCATCGAGCACAATATGTAGAGCTAGGAAAAGTCCAGTTTTCAGGCTGTAAGAGTAATAATAACAATTGTGTTTCGTCGGGCGTGGAAACCGCCGCCGAAGGAAGAATGCGGGAGCAGAACTGAACGTGGTTTATTCCATGCCAGCGCGCATTGGAATGCGGCTTCGCGGCCGCATGTCTGGGTTTATATAGTGAACGGTCGCGATAGTCAGCCGCTGTTATCGCTCTATGGGCGATGATAACATAACACTCCTCCCCTTTTATTTAGAGGGTGAATTTGTATCCTTATACAATATTTAAAAACGGGCTTCGTATCGATCAGGTGGACGGCGTTGTCTTGACGGGTAGCGCCTTTCCGGTGCGGGTGTCTCCGATGGAGGAGCGGGCGCTGGAGGGCCAGCCTCCATGGGAACAGGCTCTTCCGACGTTGACTGGTCACCAGCCTGGCTTTGAGGGAGGGCCAGGAACCCCTCCGTGAAGTCTGGCTCCGATGCCCTTGGTGTCACCACAGTGCCCGTGCTTGCGAGCAGCTGGTCGAGATGTCGGCGCCAGATGAACTTGCCTCTGGGTGTAGTGACTATGACTTTATAAGAGACTGGGCCAGTCTTCTTTAGCACGGTTCCACGAACCCACTTGGGTGAGCCTCTGTAATTGCGAACTAGAACGCTGTCATTAATACAAAAACAGTTTCTGTTGCTCTTCCGCTGCTGTATTTGGGTGAATTGACTGTGCATCACCTTCCCCTCCACTGTAGGCTTCATGGCATCCAGTCTGGTGCGCAATCTCCTACCCATCAACAGGTTAGCTGGAGCTTCTCCAGTCGTAGGATGAGGCGTGTTTCGGTATGCCAATAAAAAGTTGTGAAGTGTTTCTTCGACAGACTCACCGGGCGGTGACTTGCGCAGAGCAGACTTCAACGTTTGCACGAACCGCTCCGCCAGGCCATTTGTGCTTGGATGATAAGGGGCGCTCACGACATGTCTGGCCCCAACGTCCCGCATAAACGCCTTGAACTCTTCGGACACCAGTTGTGGTCCATTGTCGGACACCACCGTCTCCGGCATTCCGAATCTGCAGAAAAGTTCGCGCAAGCAGGCAACAGTACGCGCGGACGTTGTGCTTCGCATAATGAACACTTCCGGCCACTTTGAGTGGGCATCTACCACCACCAAAAACATAGTTCCCCGGAAAGGGCCCGCAAAATCCAAGTGAATTCGCCTCCATGGTGCGGTCGGCCATGCCCAGGGATGCAGAGGTGCCTTACATGGATCATTCCGTTGTTCCTGGCAGGCTTGGCAACTTCGTACCTTTGTCTCTAAATCTGCATCAATTGACGGCCACCACACGTAGCTGCGAGCTAACTCCTTGCTCCGCACAATGCCGGGATGGCCTAAGTGCAGTTTTTCGAGCACTCATTCCCGAAGGGGGGACGGGATAACAACCCTGAGGCCATACATGAGGCACCCTTGATGCACGCTGATCTGCAAACGTCGGTCGAGAAATGGTTTTAAGCTCGCATCGCGCAAGTGCAATGGCCAGCCATTGCACTTGCTTGTAATGCTTGTAAGCTGGAGCACTTTACTGAGCACCGGATCACGTGCCGTAGCGCGTGCAATTTCTTTGGCGGACACAGGCATAGAGTCGAGGCGCAAGACATAAAACGATTCCTCGTCTTCGGATGTGCTGTCTTCAGGTCCCTGGAGCGGGAACCTTGAAAAAAAGTCTGCTTCTGCGTTGTCACTGGATTTTTTGTACACGAGCGAGTACTTGTAAGCTGACATGTGACGGCCGATTGCTGTAAACGTGCTGCTGCAATGGGTGGAATGCCTGTTTTTTGTCCCAAGATTGTTTGCAACGGCTTGTGATCCGTAATCAACGTGAAACATCTTCCATAGATGTAGAAATGAAACTTTTTGACGGCAAAGATAATGGCCAGCGCTTCTTTTTCTAGCTGACTGTACTTTTTTTCGGCGTCAGTTAATGTGCGCGACGCATAAAACACAGGGCGAGAGCTTCCATCTTCAGTTACATGCGAAAGTACTGCGCCCACACCGTACTGGGAAGCGTCACATGCCACTTGCAAAGGTTTACCTGGGTCTTAATGCGCCAGGATCGAGGATGACGCCAACGAATTCTTGATTTCCTCGAACGCCACTTGACGCGATTCATCCCAGAGCCATGACTGGTCGCGACTCAGCAGATTGTAAAGTGAACTCGCCAGAGTAGACAATCGAGGCACAAACTTCCCATAGTAATTTGCGATCCCCAGAAACGATTGCAGTTGTTGCTTGCTTGTGGGTGCGGAAGCTTTCATGAGCGCTTCTATCTTGTCTGGCGTTGTACTGACCCCTGCCGCACTGATAACATGACCCAGATACTGCAATTCTGTTTGGAAAAACGAACACTTTTCTTTCTTTACTCGAACACCGCGGTCATTCAACCGCTTCAGAACCGCTTCGAGGTTTGCGAAATGTTCGTCCGGTATCTTGCCGGTAATGAGAACGTCATCCAAGTAGCAGCTGACACCTTTTAGGTCCTTCAACATTGTGTCCATAATTCTTTGGAAAATGGAAGGTGCCGAAGAAACCCCGAACGGCAGTCTGTTTACGGAAAAAAGGCCTTTATGAGTATTTAGTGTCAAGTACTTTCGGGACGACTCCGACATAACTACCTGTTGATATGCTCGATTGAGGTCAATCTTCGAAAATTCTTGGCCCCCTGCGAGTGCCGCGAACTCGTCCACTCTTGGAAGCGGATATCGGTCAGTTTCAAGACAAGGATTTAGAGTGGTCTTGTAATCGCCGCCTAGTCTTATGCCACCGTCCTTTTTGACCACTGGCACAACCGGCGTGGCGTAGTCACTTGTCACGACTGGTGCAATGACTCCCATGTCTTCTAACTTCTTAAGCTCAGCCTCGACTGCCGGTTGCAATGCAAAGGGCATACTTCTTGCCTTCAAAAATTTTGGCACGCTACCTTCTTTCAGCAACAACTTCACTCTTTCTTCTGTAATCGTCCCCAGTTCGTCTTTAAACAAACTCTTGTATTTGTCTAGAAGAGCGCGTAGTCTGGTACATGCAGAATTTTCCAAACTGGGAATAGCGTTGAGCTTGAAAATACGGCTCCAGTCGAGTCGGATGGCGCGCAACCATTGCCGACCTAGCAGAGGCGGTCTCTCGTGATGTAAAGAGGCAGCTGGGCCCTCTGCTCTCCGTACTGCACGGCCACGTGGGCAACTCCGACAGGCTGGATGATGGCTCCCTCGAACGACCGCAGCTTCAGCGTCGTTGGCATGACCTTGGTTGAGGGAAACATTTCACGAAACTGATTCAAATACATCACGGTCACAGTAGCCCCAGTATCCAACTCCATTTCCAGAGGTAGGTCTTGTACTTGAATTGAAATTTTTATCGGCTCTAGACCAGGCGAAAAAATTTCCTTCATGCTAACAGAAGCTTGAACGGGACGCAATATTTTCATCGCGTTTCGGCGTGCTCCCTTCGTCGTTTTCTGCTTGTTAGCTTGGCACGCTCTTTGAATGTGTCCTTTCTTATCACATTTGAAACAGGTGGCAGCGATGTGCGGGCACGGTCTGCTTGCATGCTTCGCAGACCCACAGCGGTAGCATTTTCCTTGTGTCATATCAGTTGCCCCAACCGCTTCGACTTTGTGAACGTCTGGTACGCTTGATTCTGAAGCGTGCGCTTCGGCCACGCTCTTTTTAGCTGCTTCCATGGCTAGCGCTCGTTCTACGGCTTTCTGGAATGTTAGCTTGTTATCCTCCGTAAATAACACGCGCTGTATATCTTCTCGGCACAGACCACAGACAAAACGATCCCGCAGTGACTGATCGAGGGATTCAAATTCGCATGTCTGTGCCGATTTCCGCAACTGCGCAACATATTCCGAAATTGATTCAGTCTCAAGTTGCGATCTTCTGTGAAATTTTGAACGTTCGCTAATGACCGACGGCTTCGGTGACAAATGATCACCAAGAAGTTTCTTTAACAACTCGAAACCTTTAGCTGACGGCAATTCCGGCGCGGTCAATGACTTGAGTAGACTAAGTCTTTGGGCCTATGAGGCTCAAAAAAGCGTGTACCTTGTCGTCATCGGGGATGCGGTTGACCTGAAGAAATGATGACAAGCGTTCCTCGAACGACGGCCAGTCGCTTGTAGACTCGTCGAACGGCTCGATGTGTCCCAGTCGACCCACGACCTGCGTCACTAACCCGCCGCCGCCGGACCGTCCATTTCCATGTCAGCTTGCCGCAGAATTAATTGGTCAAGATCCCATCTTCGTCGCCAATGTCGTGTTTCGTCGGGCGTGGAAACCGCCGCCAAAGGAAGAATGCGGGAGCAGAACTGAACGTGGTTTATTCCATGCCAGCGCGCATTGGAATGCGGCTTCGCGGCCGCATGTCTGGGTTTATATAATGAACGGTCGCGATAGTCGAGCCGCTGTTATCGCTCTATGGGCGATGATAACTTAACAATAATTGTTGCGGTTTAACGTCCCAGAACCACGATATGATTATGAGAGACGCCGTAGTAGAGGGCTCCGGAAATTTTGACCACCTGGGGTTCTTTAACGTGCAGCTAAATATATGTACACGGGCCTCTAGCATTTTCGCCTCCATCGAAAATGCAGCCGCCGCGGCCGGGATTCGATCCCGCGACCTGCGGGTCAGCACTCGAGCACCTTAACCTCTAGACCACCGCGGCGGGTATGTAAGAGTCGGAGTATCCTTGGGCCACTCCTGTTCATTTAAACGACATGCCAAACAGTTCAGGCAAAATTTATTTCCTGTGCTGATGACGCAGCAGTGTTTTATCTCCAGCTACATCAGGGGCTGAAAAGTTTCTAGGGAACAGAACGCTAAGAGAATTTAAACAGTGGGTTGATGCAAACTGTTTGCGAATAAATGCCAACAAAACAAAAGTCATGGTTTATATGCAAAGCGGCAAAAAACTACGAAGTTCAATAAAAATAAAGATAGGTACAGATGATTTAGAAATTGTTACCACGGTCTCCAGATTAGGTGTAACATTTTCTAAATACTTAAGTTGGAACGATCATATCGAACACCTCAGTAAAATGCTCTCCTCTGCTGTGGAAACGATAGCTCGTTTGAAATCTTTTCTTACAGTTAAAACTTTACAGTGCTGTAGTATTTTCAGTTGTGCAATACTGCAACCGTGTTTGGGGCACCACTACCAAGGTAAATCTTATGAAATTGCATTCGCTCCAAAACAGGAAAAAAAAAAGAGTTATGCTCCATCTGCTCCATCAAGGAGCCGTGCGATTTATTAATGTACAGTGGTCAGCAAGCTTAACTCGAACGTTCCGCAGCGTGTCCTGAAACGGTTCTATTGACTTCAGCGCAGCGTAGCTTTGGATTCTGTTGCCGAGATGTTGCCAATGCATGCCGACATACTATCTAAGCATACCGAGGTATTATCTCGGCAACAGCGCCCAGCGCTTCGCGGCTGGCATCAGTTAAACCAGTCCAGGCAACGCTACGAAGCGTTCGAGTTAAGCTTGCTGACGACTGTACAGGCAGGGACAAGCGCTGTACCAGGTAATGGAGCAGAGGCGTCACTCAAGGAAAGAAAGGGGCTCAAGGTAGGCGTCATATATGTCAGCTGCACTTTGTTGCACACGTATAGAACACCGTTCAAATGAACCGCGCGTAAAAATACATCCAGAATTTTATCGCAGCATTGGCGAGATTACTTGCTGTGCCTGCATCAATGCGCAGTAAGACCACGCTCCATCTGTGCCTTCATCAATACACTGCAGTTAGAACGGAAGAGCCATTGCACACTGTGAAGGCCCGGTATTCAACTACCTACGGGATAGGTCCACGCTCGCCTATTTTTATTATGGCCGCATAGACACGAACAAGTGACGGAACCCTAGCTACGACAACATATACACCTTCGCCGAAAAAGCGATTATTTCCTTATTTACACACACCCTTTCGGCTCTGAAGGGGTTATACGACTGTCCCGACTCGGGTCAGAGGCACAAGCTCCTCCCAAGATATGTCACGGGGTTGGGCTCCTGGTGTACGTGTGGCATACTTTTCTTCTTCTTCTGGCACGACGCACTTGGGACATAAACTAGTAGTGGGTAGTCTGCTGTGGAGAAAGAAGAAGTAGTTGGAACAATGGCGGAGATACAATAATAAACCGCGCTGTGTTTTCGGAACCGCGTTTCAGTGTGCTATATTTATTGGTGACCCGGACTACGAACGCGACCTTCCATGGAGCAGCGTGAGCATCTCGACGGCCTCAGCCCTGGTACCGCTGCCACTGCACCTGGCCATGTACCCTCTTCCGGCGTTGTTGGAGGTACTACTACCATAACGCTACCACAGCTGTGGCTTGCCGATCCCTCCTTATGGTTCATTCAAGTCGAGAACAAGTTCCGCATTCATCGCATCACGTCAGAAGTTCGCAAGCATGAGCTCCTCGTTGAAGCGTTGCCGCCACAGGCAATGGCTGAAATACGCGACATCCTCGTGGGCCCGCCTGGTGACACTCCATATACGACAGTCAAACAGGCTCTTCTTCACCGACTCGTTCCGCCTAAGCATCGGCGCATTCAGCAACTTCTGTGCAACGAAGAGCTCGGGGACCGCCGTCCCACACAGTTTCTACGTCACCTGCAGCACCTGCTTGGGGACCAGCCGGACGGCTTAGAAACATCCATACTACGTGAGTTGTTTCTACAGCGTCTTCCACCTACCGTGCGAATGGCTCTTGTCCCAGCTCAGGATAAGATGCTGTCGGAGCTGGCAGAAATGGCCGATGACATGATGGACGTTGCTCCGGCAGTCATAAACGCTGCCCACACCTCTCCGATTTCTGAAGCAGATTCCCTTCGAGAAACGGTAAAAGATCTCGCAGCTGAAGTCGCTAACTTGCGTCTGCAATTGCTGAGCATTCATAACTTAAATGACCATCCTCGTCCACACCGACCATCTCTCACGTCGCCTGCTCCACAACGGCCCCTCCACCAGCCCGAGCACCGCTTTTCACCGCAGAACACATGCTACTATCACCGGCGTTTTCGTGCCGCGGCTCGCAGATGTGTGCCACCCTGCTCATGGCGCATGGGAAACGCTCCGGCCGATCGTCAGTAACAGCGGCGGGCGATCAAGGCCAAGCATCAAGCCGCCTCTTCCACATCACCGACAGAACCACAGGTCTTCGCTTGCTGGTGGACACTGGAGCAGAAGTCAGCATAATTCCAGCGTCCAAAACTGACCGGCGTCTCCGCGAGAAGTCTACTCCTTTACAAGCGATCAATTCTTCGGTCATCGCAACTTACGGACAGAAGTCTCTGACCCTTGATCTCGGTCTCAAAAGGAAACTGCAGTGGTTATTTTGGATAGCAGACGTACGCTACGCAATCTTAGGCGCCGATTTCTTAAGGCATTTTCATCTGCTCGTGGATATGAACCGCTGTCGCCTGGTGGATAGCTATACCGGCTTATCGGTCAATGGTTTTCTGTCACGCGCTACGACCCTAAACCCCACTTTCGTGAAACCACCTACGTCACCATATACAGCTCTGCTCAACGAGTTTCCGGAGATTACAACGCAGTCTCCAATGGATAAGACCCCCAAGCACACTGTGACCCACTGCATCGTAACCACAGGCCCACCGGTTCACTGCCGCCCTCGCCGACTTGGCCCTGATAAACTTCGCATTGCTCGCAACGAGTTTGAGCATATGTTACAGCTGCAGATCATTCGTCCGTCATCAAGCTCGTGGTCGTCGGCGCTACACATGGTTCCCAAGAAGAACAATGACTGGCGGCCCTGTGGTGATTATCGGGCTCTTAATGCAGTCACCGTTCCAGATCGATACCCGTTACCCAATATTCAGGACTGTACTGCCTTTTTAACCGGCACAACAGTATACTCGAAGATTGATCTCGTGAAAGCTTATCACCAGATCCCCGTTGAGCCTTCTGACATTCCCAAAACTGCAATAATTACCCCATTTGGGCTCTATGAGTATTTACGAATGCCCTTCGGTTTGAGAAACGCAGCTCAGACATTTCAGCGTTTTATAGACGAAGTCACAAGAGGCTTGCCGTTTTGTTTCGCCTATATCGACGATCTTCTCGTTGCCAGCAAGGACGCTGAAACGCACAAGGCACATCTACGTGAGCTTTTCACTCGACTGCGTGATTACGACCTTGTCATCAATGTAGAAAAGTGTCAGTTTGGAGTCTCGGAGATAGCATTCCTCGGACATCAGATCACTAAAGATGGCATCACTCCTCTATCTGACAAGGTTCAAGCTATCCTCGAGTACCCGCCTCCCACGTCCATACGTAGTCTGCGACGTTTTCTCGGACTCGTCAATTTTTATCGCCGCTTCATCCCTTCATGCTCTACACTGCTGCAGCCTCTGGAAGCACTACTCTCGACTTCGCAAGCCGAGTCAGCCGCACTTTCCTGGGACACGGTCGCGGATCAAGCTTTTTCCGCCGTTAAGACCAAACTCGCCCAGGCCACCCTCCTGCATCACCCTTCACCAACTGCTCCCACTAGCCTCATGGTGGACGCTTCTTCAGAAGCAGTTGGAGCCGCTCTTCATCAATGGATCAATGGTGCATGGGCTCCAATTTCCTTCTTCTCCCGCAAGTTACGCGACACTGAGCGCCGATACAGTACTTTCGGACCGGAGCTCCTCGCAGCCTACCTTGCGGTGAAGCATTTCAGGTACTTCCTTGAAGGGCGACAATTTGCCATTCTTACCGACCACAAGCCACTTGTTTCGGCTTTACGTTCCTGCAGTGCCACGCACACTCCTAGAGAACTTCGGCACCTTGCTTTCATTGCCGAATTCACCACAGACATACGTTATGTAAAAGGCAGTTTTAACAGTGCAGCGGACGCTCTCAGTCGTATTACCATCAATGCCACGACAGGCACCACCGACCTTTCATTGTCTTCGCTCGCGGAGGCACAGGCATTAGACGATGAGCTTCCACGACTCCGATACTCTACTTCCCTCCGACTGGAACAAGTCAACTTTCCCGACGACGACGTTACGCTCTGGTGCGATGTTTCACACAACTGCACTCGTATCTATGTTCCTTCACAGCTGCGTCGTGCTGTTTTTGACACCCTCCACTCCATCTGCCATCCAGGCGTAAGAGCTACGCAACACCTGGTCACTGAACGCTATGTTTGGCCGCGCATACGCGCTAACATTCGTGACTGGGTTCGCACTTGCACAGCGTGTCAGCGTATCAAGGTACAACGGCACACCAAGCCTCCATGGGGAAAATTCCCTCTCCCTGATGCACGTTTCGACACCATTCATTTGGACATTGTCGGGCCTTTGCCTCCATGTCGGGGAAATACGTATTTGCTTACGTGTATTGACAGGTACACTAGGTGGCCTGAAGCAGCTCCAATGCCTGACATCACGGCAGAAACAGTTGCTCGTACCTTTCTTGCTACCTGGATTAGCCGTTTCGGTGTACCATCAACGGTGACTACCGATCGAGGCAGACAGTTTGAGTCAGCGCTTTTCACCTCTGTCACATCTCTACTGGGTTGTGCGCGTATTCGCACAACTGCGTATCATCCAGCATCAAATGGCTTAGTGGAGAGACTCCACCGTCATCTAAAAGCAGCACTCGCCTCGCAGCCTCACGCCGAAGATTGGGTATCACACCTCCCTATCGTGCTTCTCGGCCTGCGTTCAACACTTCGGCCAGAACTTGCCTGCTCTGTAGCCGAGATGGTTTATGGCTGCACACTCCGTTTGCCTGGTGACCTCGTCAGCCCCGTTACTACGCAGAGTGTTTCGGATCCATCTTCTTTCGTCCAGCGTCTGCGGGTCTTCATGCAAAACTTGCGCCCATCACCAACTTCAGCTCATACTAAGAACGACGTTTTTCTGCCGGCAAACCTACAGACATCTTCACACGTTTTTGTTCGTGTCGATGCGTCTCGCCGTGCTCTTCAGCCTCGCTATGACGGTCCTTTCCCAGTCATCAAGCGTTCTGAACATCATTTTACAATCCTGCGTAATGGGCATGAAGACACAGTCAGCATTGAAAGGATCAAGCCGGCACCCATTCTGACAAGCTCAGTCTGACCATTTTTTTTTTCTTCAAGTGCCCACGGCCACTTGTCTGCAGGGGGGGCCTATCTGTGGCATACTTTTCTTCTTCTTCTGGCACGACGCACTTGGGACATAAACTAGTAGTGGGTAGTCTGCTGTGGAGAAAGAAGAAGTAGTTGGAACAATGGCGGAGATACAATAATAAACCGCGCTGTGTTTTCGGAACCGCGTTTCAGTGTGCTATATACGCATAGGCGTGTGCACGAAAGGGCCAGGGGGGTGGGCGACTAGCCCCCCTCCCCCCTCAGATCACCTAGGGGAGGGGGGGGGGGCAAAGTCTGCCCCATAGTTTTACTAAGTCGGACTTGTCCCGTCAGTGTTTAATGAGCAGGGTTATGACCACGCAGGTTTTTTTATGTTAATGGGGGCCGAAGGCCCCTGATGTAGCATTCCGAGAGCTGTTTATTTCCCATTTTTAGCTCCCGGAAAGGCAAGGGTCATGCAGGCCATTGTGAGAATCACGTCTTTTTTTGGTTTTTTTACTTTGTCATTAATTGTTAAGCCTTTTGTCGTTTGGACTCGACCAGGTGGGGGGGGGGGAGGCTGATATGAAACCTCGCCCCCCCCCCCCTCTGATGGAGAACCCTGTGCGCGCCCATGGGTGTACGGCTTGCGCCAATCGCCGGTACGCTGGAGTAAAGGGCCTTTTCGACACAGTGGACCACACGATTTAATAACGTTTTAAACAAAGATAATGATATTACCGACGACAAAACAGTTAACTTCAAAACAAAGGTGAACTAGGTGTATATTCCACAATTACTGCGAATAGGTGCAGCATGAATGAAAGTTCAAATGTACGAATAATGAGGAAGATGAATATCGGCCGGATGACCAAACAGCAAGAACTGAAGAAATAATTAGAGCCCGCCGTCTACTCTATTCAAGCGAACGACGTACGTAACCGGGCACAGAGACAGACAGTCCTTCAACACCGACGCCGTTCGTAAGAGACGTCCTGGGAGCTAGCGAGACGTGCTGGCGGTGTCCTGGAGGTGTTGGGTTTCCGGAAGTGTTGTTCGCTGCGTTGTGTCCCGATAGGACCGAGCCGTTTTTATACCCTTCTCTGGGCGTCGGTTTTCACTTCCAGTGCTGTCTCGATGTATCCCCAAAACTTGCAAGTACGCACTGGTTGCTGTCGTGGCTCACACCTCACTGGCAGTCACCATCACTGGCTAACAAATAACTCACACACAATGCACCCGTCACGTAGGCACACGGTCTCACACGTAGCTGGTATGCAATGTCCCGGGGTTCAGACTCTGCTGGCGGTCGCATACACGAGCGAGCCGTTCAATAGTAGACAAAACAAAAGCTACGAGTTCGTATGGTTTAGCCATGTCAAGACATAGCGGCGTCAGATTCCCTAACGCTTACGCAGACAGAAAGTGTTCCACGTAGCCTCACGGTACCGTTCCTAGAGACAGGGTACATTAGAAGCACGTCCGCACTTGACGCCAGTGGACGAATATAACAACAAACATAAAGTGGCGCGCAGGCGCCGCGTGAACCTTTTTAGAGAAGTATACGGTAGCGGCACGTATATGCTCGAATCCCGCGTGAAAATCCATTTTTCACGGCATATTTTAGGACATTCTGCGCAAGGAACGTTCAGATTGTGACTTTTGTGACAACGACAGAGGTCAAACGAAAGGGACGCGTGACGGATTGTTGTTTTGCGCTGTCTTTCTGCGCAACGAGCGTCCATCGATCTCCGATAAGGTAGCGGCCGGGGATGGTGTACTTTTCGCTTGTCTTCGAGACGTCTGCGTGTGCGTGACAGCCTAGACAGCGATAACACCTTTCCTGTTGACAAAACAAAAGAAACCCTATACCACAGAGCTAGCTAGGACGGGCAAGGGTACTGGCCACATGACAATAAGGGCTTGCGATCGTTTCGACGTGGTCTGTTGAAACCGGTGTTATCTGGAGTGCCTAGCTAACATATCGCTCCGACGCCCTATTGTCTGGCCGAATGTGCGCGTGCGTACATATTGGCGCATTGCCCCTTTTTATTCACCGCGAGAAAAATAATGCACATCGGACCTTCGGTTCTTTATCTGCGTGTATTCAGGATGTCCGAAGGCTGTTATCCACATGCACTCGGTGATGCACGGAGGCAAGAGGAACCTGCGATAAGTTCGCGATTGGGGTCTAGTATAGTGGAAAGGAGGCTGACGAAAGGGCAGCAGCAGCGAATGCGCGTCCACGTTACGCGAGCTATCGTCTATAATACGCGTACTGATGTTCTGCATACGATAAGGCGGGCGAGAAAATCTAGGAAATAATTGAAATCTGGGCGCCCATGCGGCGATAAGGGAACGCTGCACTGTGTGTACGCGGCAGGAAATTTCGCCACATGATAGTCGAAAAGTCAAGAGACGGCGGCGACTTGCAAATAACGAGGGTTTGACTGACTGAGACGCAACAATGCCGCTTGTCCTGGTATCCGGCTTACGCCGGACGAACGAAGGGCTGCTGCGGCGCAAAACAAAAGGTACTTGACGCAAAGATCACGTGACCGCCATTCTCGTAAGCCGCGTTCCATTGGCTACCGATCCCTCCTGTACTCGCGCAACCAGAGAACGACCTCGAGCCGCGGATGGAAGCGTCATAAATTTCGGGCCTTAAATGGTGTCTCGAAGCAGACGACGCTCAGAAGCAGACCACTGTGGACAGGGTGAGGACTTCATTGTTTTCCTGTGAGCTAGGCTGTAAGAGAGACGAGAATAACGAATACGAAGGCATCGATTCTTCGACATGACGGATCACGTCTACCAAATACGCTCGCTCGGAGTCGGAAGCGAAGGAATTCCGGACCAGTACGCGGACGGAAGGGCGGCCAAGGTGTGGGAACTCTACATCGGAGAGCGCGAGAAGAGAACCGAGCACTACAAGGAGTTCCTCTCCAGCAAACTGCGCGACCTCGGCTGCCATCACATCCTGGATGTTGCGTGCGGTACTGGGTACGTATGCACTCGCTTACAGCGCGTTCATCTTTCTTTTTCTCATATTTTTGAATCTGTGCATTTGGTGAAGACCGGAGGTTACAAACTCACCTAGCTAGCGGGCCATACCCACGAAATTTAGAACCCCGCAAATGCAGGGACAGCGCAGAGTTAAAAAAAAAGGGGGGGGGGGGGGTGTTGAACAAAATGTCAGCTAATGTTGCCATTTGAGAGAAGGCCTTTCTCATATGCGCGTCATTTCTGAAGGACCTGTATTTAGAATCAAATTTGAAACACATACCTTCCACACACCGATACATCACCAATAGAAACAAGTGAAACGTGATATGGTGTGTAAGAAAAATAATAGTTGTTGGGGTTTAACGTCCCAGAACCACGATATGATTACGAGGGACGCCGTAGAAGAGGGCTCCGGAATTTTCGACGAGCTGGGGGTCTTTAACTTGACCTAAATCTAAGTACACGGGTCCCGTGCAGTTTCACTCCCATCGAAAATGCGGCCGCCGCAGTCGGGATTTGATCCCGCAACCTTCGGGTCAGCAGTCGAGCACCATAAGCACTAGACCACCATGGCAAGTGGAGTGCAAGAAGGAATTTCGTAGTAATCTGAAGTGAATACGCAAGGTATTCGTTAAATGGACTGGCAATAACCTGCGGCTGGCGAATGGAGGTTTCATTAAAGACAAAGGTATTGTTACTTGACTGACTTGGCAAAACTGAGCTGCAAATTTTCGAGGTTTCTTTTTAACCATCTTTGATAGGGTAATCTGGAAGAGAAAGTATACGGCAGCAGTTTTTAAATGCGAAGCATTTCTTAGCGAACCTCTGGCACTTTGAGCGTTTCTATCTACGTATCTATCTATCTATCTATCTATCTATCTAGCCGCCTACGTCTGGGGGCTCTCATGATCGCCTTCTTAACTTAGTGCCGACCAAAATTTGCATGGGAGGGTAACATGATTTGACGAATACGACTGTCGGGTCATGACATGAATAAAGTGAAAATCCCGTCGCGTACGTCGTCAAACCCTTTCCTCCAGACACGTGTGGCACATACCCGCTTACCACGGGCCGCTGTGCATGGGTATGCGCCAGAGGTGATTGACAGTTTATATCTACCCAGGAACGGCGAGAACAGACATTAAATGCGAGAGCGTTAAGAAAAACCGACATCGGCAGCGTTGACCCGACGAATGGAAAGAATGACAATTAGGATCCCAGCAGGAATCGAACCCAAGCATTCTGCGTGGCAATCAGGTATTCTACCACAGAGACACGCCAGGTCTATAAACTAGTTTCGAAAAACAGCCTCTGTAGGCGTAATGTCGGTGCAACGTCAGTTGTGGTTGTGGTGCTTGCTATCTAATTTTAGAAGAAAGCAATAAACACTGTACATGATATCCTGCGATGCGTATACTCCTACGATACAGACGTCATATCAGATTAACGTCTGTGGTTTCAATGTTAGCTACGCTTTTATAGCAGTCTAATAAACATTACATTTTTATCCCTATGATTCAGCGACCTTTATTCAAGCATTCCTCGACTCCGGAGGCATACATTAACGAAAGTTACGTACGATATTCACATCATCGCACCGTAAACTGCACTTAGTCCGCCAGAACGACGCAGTGTCCTCTTCATTTCTTACGAGGCAGGGCGATGGCCTCATGCTGACCGAGGATGATGTCAGATTGATTGACAGCCGCTTTGTAGACTAGGCTACGTAGGCCACATACGCCCAGGTAGTCTACGAATACGACAAGCGCCATCCACTGATGTTGGTCTACGTAGCACTATCCAGGCCTACCAGCCTCGACGGCCCATACCTCACCAATGCGAAGGGTGACTTCAGATTCCAACATGTCGCCGGCTCTATCTATAGACAATTTGTCGACGAAATGACCGAGGCATCCACGATTTCAAACGGCTGTACTATACCTCATGCTTCAGTACACACATTGACCCCTCGTCACCGCGATCACGACTTGATCCGATAACAAGTCATGACCAGCTGCTGGTGCTCACTGATCACGGGGATGATGACCTTGTTGAAGAACTGCCAGGAACTTCTTCCACACATGCACACGGTTTCGTGAAATGTGCGTGCGTTCTCTATCACAAGGGACAAGTATAAGCACTACATACCAGCTTGCGGCTTCTGGTGTTGGTATAATACGCACGTTGCCGTTGCCAGCGTTACCCAACTGCAAACAACTGGTTATATAACACATGTGCGGCTCTTCAACATATATGTGTGCGTATAAAATTTATACAAATCTTTAGCGTCATTTTGTAACGTTTCGCTCAGTAAAAAAAAAATTACACTGCAGTCACCTTCCCACCGCATGCTTCGCATCACATCGACTCCCACGGTACGTGGGATCTGCCGAATTTTTTTTTCGAAGTTACTCCTTCAGTGTACTAATATGAGATCTACCCAGGTCATTGTCATTACTAGTGGGTGGATTTCTTGGCATTAAAAGGCTCCTTTTAGGCGCCAAAAATAAGCAAACAAAACAACGTTTCAGGCCTCAAATATCGTAAATATAGGCACAATAAGCTTTCACATAAATGCAAATAATTTCAAACGAAGACGTGCGCGAACTCTATCTACGACAGGAAAACTAAAATGTTATTGCGTAAGATGGCACAGAGGCGCCAACAGATGAACATAGCCGTGCAATTGTGCTTTGTCCCACACAGATCGCAGAACACGGTCACGGCCGCTGGATAAAAAGCGCGCTTTTTCATCCAGCGGCCGTGACACGGTCTTTCCCGTGTTCTGCAGGGTGAGTCAAGTGTACACTGTCGAATCAACACACTCCTGGATGTCTTTTCGGCATGACTGAGAAAGGCAGAGCAGGAGCAGACAGCCAGATCGCTAAAAGCCCAGAAATGACGGATTCCTCCTATTGGCCGGGTCGAATCGCCTAGAGCCAATTTCTCCTCTGGCGTAGCCAGGCGTAGCCACTGGCGTAGCCACTGGCCAATTTCACCACTGGCGTAGCCAGGCGGGGTGAGGGGGTATCAACCCCTCAGCAGCAGTATTCACTGAGTACTCCCCCCCCCCCCCCCGGAACTTTTCAGTTTTGCTTGTGTGTATATACACGCACGCATACAAACGCATGCACGAACATACATAAAGTATGGTTGAACCCCCCCCCCCCCCCCGAAAAAAATGGCTACGCGCTACCGCAGTGAACACCTTTTTTCATTTTATTTCATTTTATTTACCCTAAAGGCCCGTTGGGCATTACATAGGGGGTGGGGATAACTTAGTACAAAGAACACAAAAATTGGATACAAAGAAAAAGAATATAGCGGTAATAATAACACTAGTATAATCACTCTTGTATGAAGAAGCGTATGTGTAATCAGTCACGAAGGTGGGAATATGCAAAAAAAAAAAATTACAGAAAGTACTCTCACAAAAAGTATATACGATTCACCCACAAACGTGGGAAAAGCAAAGAAGAAAAAATGTATACAGAAAACACTTGGAGAAGAAAGTGCATACAATTCACTAAAAAAATGTGGATAAAGCAAGCAAAAAAAAAAGACAAGTATTTCCGGAAAGCAATACAACGATTCGGACATATGTGTACTATATACAAAAAGTCAATTACAAACAAAAAAATTCGGCAGATCCCACGTACCGTGGGAGTCGATGTGATGCGAAGCATGCGGTGGGAAGGTCACTGCGGTGTAATTTTTTTTTTACTGAGCGAAACGTTACAAAATGACGCTAAAGATTTGTATAAATTTTATACGCACACATATATGTTGAAGAGCCGCACATGTGTTATATAACCAGTTGTTTGCAGTTGGGTAACGCTGGCAACGGCAACGTGTGTATTATACCAACACCAGAAGCCGTAAGCTGGTATGTAGTGCTTATACTTGTCCCTTGTGATAGAGAACGCACGCACATTTCACGAAACCGTGTGCATGTGTGGAAGAAGTTCCTGGCAGTTCTTCAACAAGGTCATCATCCCCGTGATCAGTGAGCACCAGCAGCTGGTCATGACTTGTTATCGGATCAGGTCGTGATCGCGGTGACGAGGGGTCAATGTGTATACTGAAGCATGAGGTATAGTACAGCCGTTTGAAATCGTGGATGCCTCGGTCACTTCGTCGACAAATTGTCTATAGATAGAGCCGGCGACATGTTGGAATCTGAAGTCACCCTTCGCATTGGTGAGGTATGGGCCGTCGAGGCTGGTAGGCCTGGATAGTGCTACGTAGACCAACATCAGTGGATGGCGCTTGTCGTATTCGTAGACTACCTGGGCGTATGTGGCCTACGTAGCCTAGTCTACAAAGCGGCTGTCAATCAATCTGACATCATCCTCGGTCAGCATGAGGCCATCGCCCAGCCTCGTAAGAAATGAAGAGGACACTGCGTCGTTCTGGCGGACTAAGTGCAGTTTACGGTGCGATGATGTGAATATCATACGTAACTTTCGTTAATGTATGCCTCTGGAGTCGAGGAATGCTTGAATAAAGGTCGCTGAATCATAGGGATAAAAATGGAATGTTTATTAGACTGCTATAAAAGCGTAGCTAACATTGAAACCACAGACGTTAATCTGATATGACGTCTGTATCGTAGGAGTATACGCATCGTAGGAGTATCATGTATAGTGTTTATTGCTTTCTTCTAAAATTAGATAGCAAGCACCACAACCACAACTGACGTTACACCGACATTACGCCTACAGAGGCTGTTTTTCCAAACCAGTTTATAGACCTGGCGTGTCTCTTTGGTAGAATACCTGATTGCCACGCAGAATGCTTGGGTTCGATTCCTGCTGGGATCCTAATTGTCATTCTTTCCATTCGTCGGGTCAACGCTGCCGATGTCGGTTTTTCTTAACGCTCTCGCATTTAATGTCTGTTCTCGCCGTTCCTGGCTAGATATAAACTGTCAATCACCTGTGGCGCATACCCATGCACAGCGGCCCGTGGTAAGCGGGTATGTGCCACACGTGTCTGGAGGAAAAGGTTTGACGACGTACGCGACAGTATTTTCACTTTATTCATGTCATGACCCGACAGTCGTATTCGTCAAATCATGTTACCCTCCCATGCAAATTTTGGTCGGCACTAAGTTAAGAAGGCGATCATGAGAGCCCCCAGACGTAGGCGGCTAGATAGATAGATAGATACGTAGATAGAAACGCTCAAAGTGCCAGAGGTTCGCTAAGAAATGCTTCGCATTTAACAAAAGCTGCATGCACATCACATTTTTCTGTCTTTTTTGCTCTTCCCTCTTCTTTCCGCTGACGGCTCTCCGTTATTTAGCATTCGCCAACCTCTCGAGCCAAGTCAGCGCGGCGGCGAATGCTCGGCGGCGTGTCCCACCTCACTGCTGGTAGCGGTAGTCGTCGCTGCACACCTTAGCGATGACGTCATCGATTATGTCATCGGCGACCGCACGACGGCGCGCACTACTGTGGCGACGCGGGTGGCCGCCGTGCGAACCTGTCGTCTCGCCACTGTCGTTCTCTCCTCCTCGCTATCGCCGTCTTTCATCCTCCGCTGCGCTCTGCGTTCGCTCTCTTTCGTCCTCGTTCGCTCTGCCGGTTACGACGACGCCGACGCCGCTTAGCGCAGAAACGGGCGCCTAAGAGCTGAGCTCTAAAAGTAGTACGTCAGGCACGCACACGCCAAGCTTCGCTTGCCCCCATTTATCCGATAGGGCAAGGGCTCCTGAATTTTTTAAACACGAAAGTGTTTTATGCCTGGGTCCACCAAGACAGTCATAACGTAGTTCAGCGCAAAAAACAGGCAACAGACGAGTGAGAGGACAAGGACACAGCGCATTCTTCCAACTAAAGTTTATTGGATTGGGACGCATGTATATATACACACAGGGAAAGCAAGAAAAGAAAAAAAAGAAGAAAAAAACCAGGAACCAGGTCTGGGGACGCATGCGTAAGCATGCCTTCCTTGCATCTTTCTGACAAAGTGCTTTTGTTTTTGGCGAGTCATGGGAAGGGGGGCGGTGTTGGCACACGTGTGTGACTTATCGGCACTTTTTTTCTTTTCACCTTTCGGTTTTTACTTCCTGGTTTTTTCTTTTTTCTTTTCTTGCTTTCCCTGTGTGTATATATACATGCGTCCCAATCCAATAAACTTCAGTTGGAAGAATGCGCTGTGCCCTTGTCCTCTCACTCGTCTGTTGCCTGTTTTTTGCGCTGAACTACGCTATGACTGACTCGTTCCAACTCGCCCAACAAGCAACGTTGCTAAGTTACACCACCAAGACTGTCATGACGTATTTCCGTCACGGAAACACGTCAGCAAAATGAACGCGATCAAATGGCAAAGAAAAAAAACTGTGAGGAAAAATTCCGTTGACAGGGGTCGAACCCATGACCTCTAGGCCCGCAACGATAGCTGGCGGGTGTTTAGCACACTGAGCTACCGCCAAACGCAAAACGGAGGTTACATGAACGCGCCTTTTATCTTTCACACTTTCCTCTCGCAGTGCTCTTGGATGGATGGATAGATGCTATGAGCGTCCCCTTTATAACGGGGCGGTGAAGTGTGCCACCAGGCTCGAAAAAAAAAAGCGCGCCGTTGCTACGACCGTCCCATTCGGCGCGTTTCCAATGAAAGGGTAATTTCGTAAACGCTGGCTTTAGCCCAAGCCTCGCTCATAGCATCCATCCATATCGAAAAATAGCTCTCCGACGCTCGCCTGGCTGCCGCACCGCGTTCCCCGCTCGCCCTGTGAGAATTAATGGCCAGGCTAGAGGGAATACACGACGCGCGTAGCGTTTCTCTTCGCGTTTCACGACGGTTTGAAGGGGTGCATATGGAGTATCAGTGTTTATTATGTGCTTGTTGATGCCATCTTTGTGCAGTATTCACCATATGTGGTGTACACGTATATGTCAAGAACTTCAGCTACCGCAAGGGTTAAATCATGATCACGGGCGTTAGTCGTCGGTAAGGAGATGTGCCATGAGGCGTCAACGTGAGTGCGTTCACAAGAAGCGCTGCTATATCTGCCAAACAACAGTAGACATTGTACAAGCTCTCATATACTAATGCACTATAAACAATCAACTACTTCTGCGACGACATGTTTCACTTTCGTGTTATACCGTCGGGTCAACGCTGCCACTGCCGATTCAACGCCCCATTTTTTACTTGCGGGTTGCGTAGACTGATGGCTGGGGATAACTTTAGCATAGGTCTAAGCACCAATATCAAATTATTTAGTATTTTAATCACGCGTTGAAGTCGCTACATCGCTGCTGACCGCATCAGCGCGTAGTGGCGCTTGCCAGAACTATTGCGGGCGGAAATGACGACGATGAGCGCCAGCCTATGATTGGAGAAATGTAACGTTAGAAGTGATCGTGGCGTAACATCAAAGTTGAGATTACTACTGTGTTTCGTTTTTCTTTTCTGTGCTTTTTCAATGAACTCCAAATAGCCGCCGTCGCAACAAAAAATATCACTACAACCACAAAGTACGACAGAGGCGCTGGCTGCCATTTCGCCTCTGGTTTCTTTTTGCCTGCGCCGGTCGGATGTCCATATGAAACGCTTGTCCCTCTTCCTTCTTTTTGCGTCTGTACGTTTGCGAGCTGCCTCTTTCCGCATGTGCGGTAGGCTCATGATTGTTGTTGAAACGGTGCAAGTAATCCTCTTCGTTGAATTGTTGTCGCTGCACAGTCGGGCTGCTCACCGAACAACCCGCGTAGGGGCGACCGTGTTTAACCCCCCATGCCGCTCCACAAGTTCCCTTCTCAGAATGAGAGGAGGGAATGACATGGCATGTCGTTGTAAGGAACAGCAGACAAAGCCTTGCCAGCCACGCTTCGAAGCAGTAGCGCCCGCTCAAGTTCTGACAAGTCAGGTGTCAGGAACCACATTTGTTACTATGGCAACGACGTCAACAATACGTCGGAAAGGAGAAGCAACAATGGTGTGCGAGCTTCCCCTACGTAAGAGCTTTCAGCCCATTTCATTGGAGCGCCATACGACGTCACAGCAGAGTGTGAAATATGGTCACGTGACCCCGCGAGAATCGAGTTGAGGGTAGGCATTTTTTTTCTTGTATTTTGAATTTTCTAAATTGAATAACTTCGTACTGCGTGCCGCTATCGCTGCCGTTCTTGCTGCACTAGTTCGTCCGTACTTCAGTCTACCCAATCCACGAATAAAGAATGGGGGGTTGAAGAGTGTTAGAGGGCCCCTTTAAGCTTGCACTGAAAATTCAAAAAGTAATAATCAGGCATATTCAAACGCAAATTAGTCACGAAACCCGACTAGAGCGCCACCCACGCTTACAAAACGTGCGCCTACCTGAATCATATATCAATGTTTAGCAGCGCGCGTTGTACGCGAGCTGCGCGCGCTGCTAAACAAATGCCGAAGAGAACACTTTTCGCGAAAGTCGCCATGAAATTTGTGGCTGTAGAAAAACTCATGGCGACCCTTATGCACTCACCTAAGACGACTGGAAGGCGAAAGCCATCTTCTTTTTATTCTCAGTCGATGTGTTGTTCCTGCCCCGCCACCCTCCGAAAGCTTTCTGCACCTAATGTGGTTTTACATTGCCTCCAAGATCGGAGGCACCTCACCTGGTTTTGCACTGGCTCCGTGATGGGCCCACCGTTGACCAAGCTGAGATGCATGTGATGACGTCACCATGTGACGTCACGCAACGTGACGTCACTATGGCGTCATGATGAAGTGACAAATTTTGGCGATCTGTGACATCATGATGACGCCATATGGTTACGTCATCACGTGATGATGATATTTTGCATCACTCGTGTGGACGCCGACGGGAGACGCGGACGCGGGACGCCGGTCAATTTTCGCGTTTGATGAGGCATCTAAGGCTTTCGCCATAAAAAAGCCCTCCGCAGAACAAGGCGTAAAGCCGACATGGAGGATTGTACACGTCAGGAAAATTCCAACTTAGCGGAAATTCGATGCCAGACACGCGTTTGACCCCGCGGTATGCGCGTGCCATGGGACCGTTCGAGACGCTGACGAGCGCTAGAAAGATAAAAGACGTCATGCCGATGCCGCCAGACACCATATCCATCCATCTGGTAGGTACTGGGTTCGACTCCCAGTGCCGACCGGAAACCCACCGTTTTTTTTTTCTAAGGGGTAGAGGATACGTCGACCTGACGCTCAATTGTTTATAGCTACCCATCTCGAAAGGTGGCCGCATAATAACCTGTAAACGTCTCTTGGCGGATTTTAACCCATCACAGCCTTGGTGAAATAGTCTACCACTCTCCACTGCTGTGGGAGGCAGATAATTGCTGCCGCCGGGTACCTGCCGGTGAAATGAGTACAAGCGCGCTCCGGCCTGGTCATCGGCAGAACGAAGTAGTACATAGGCGTTTGGGAGGGCACCCACCCCGTGGAAAATTGGTGGCATGTGACCTTCAGACCTTAAAATGAGGCCATCCTCTTTATTTTTTTCCCGCATCTTTTACATAACGATCATACTCGATTCGTCGTCGCACGCCGGCCTTTCTCACAAGTAAACGGCTGCAGGAACAGTCATTATTGGCTTTTCTGCTGAAAATTAAACCATTATCGCGGTACTGTCGTACCCCGATATCAGGAATTCGGATATAACGAATAATCGTTATAACGATGTTTCGGGGCATAGCCTTGGAATCAACAGTGTTGCGAGCATACGTTTTCGAGAAATTTTCCGATATAACGAAGTTATTTTCACGTCAAATGCGTGCTATATTCAGCTTTGACTCTAGTTACAACCTGTTGCTGCTGATGTTTTGATTTACTGTTTATAATCGTGCCTCCTCATATACGTTTATATCCGCTATCTATCTATCTATCTATCTATCTATCTATCTATCTATCTATCTATCTATCTATCTATCTATCTATCTATCTATCTATCTATCTATCTATCTATCTATCTATCTATCTATCTATCTATCTATCTATCTATCTATCTATCTGTCTGTCTGTCTGTCTATCTATCTATCTATCTATCTGTCTGTCTGTCTGTCTGTCTGTCTGTCTGTCTGTCTGTCTGTCTGTCTGTCTGTCTGTCTATCTATCTATCTATCTATCTATCTATCTATCTATCTATCTATCTATCTATCTATCTATCTATCTATCTATCTATCTATCTATCTATCTATCTATCTATCTATCTATCTATCTATCTATCGTCAAGTTATAATTGCCGTACTCGTTCATGGTCACACCCCTTTAATCTTAACTGCAGCATTGACTCCGTGCTGCTGTTGGAAGAGGGCTTCAAGGTCACAAGCGTGGACGCCAGCGACCGCATGCTCAAGTATGCGCTCAAGATCCGCTGGAACCGCAGGAAGGAGAAGGTTTTTGACGACTGGGGTAAGCCTACATCAATCAACCTCGAACTTGCTCGCAAACACTGCATGCATGGGAGTGTGTAATGGACATCCACTCGGTCGACCACCGTCCAAGAACCGAAATGTCGGAGACCTAGGTTCTGAGTCACAAACAGATGCCCCTGCACTTGAATTCTTCAAGTGATTTTTAAAAACGCCTTTCTTGGGATACTTGAACGCAGAAATTTTGGTCTGTCTGTCTGTCTTTCTGTCACACGATTCAGCCACCCGGCCAAAGTTTATGCACTTGCTGAACGCCCAGCCATCTTGAACTGGTAGCTGCGTTCATACTTGTGAACATTGTGGATCAGAAAGAAAATATTACGCATATCTGAGGCGCAACATCCATACGTAAATATTACGCGGTGTGTTAATTTACTAGAAAATACATAGATAAGTAATTCTAAAGACCCTAGTGTTTCTTAGGCTGCGCTGAAAATACGACGCTATGCACGAAAAGGCCCTCTGCCGACGATATGGTGCTGCCACCTGGCAGTGGTCCTGGGAACAGCATCACGGGGGGCCGAGGATGCGACCACTACTCCTGTAGTACGACCGGCAGAAGACTATCGTCTTTCGAAGACATTTGTAGCGAAGCACGCAGATACGCGGCCAATTTTTTTATTGCGATAGCAATTATATGGGCACTCTCGACGGGTTTTTGCCGTCACCGCCATGTCCCGTATAAAGTCCCAATTGATAACATTCCCCCGCGCATCGTATTTTCTACTGCGAGTAAAAGCGCGCGAGTGGGGCCACGAACGCGGTTGAAGCAGCGATCAAATAAGCCGGCCCATTTCCGTCGCTCGGAGGGTGCATGCGATAACATCACCCCGCTCAGGAGGCGTGGCGTCAACCAGAGAGGAAACGCGCCGCCCGTCTTGAACGAGCATGAAAAGACGCGAAGGGGAGGGGTGGTTTGGGGTGTCGCTCGAGCAGCAACTTTGAACTTTGATTCTAAGGGCGCGGTCACGATCGCTGGCGCGCGCGCTGTCTCGGCAGCCATCAGAGGTACGTGCTGCGCTCTCAACGCGAAGAGATTGTACGGAAAGAGCATCTATCCCTGGAGCGGCCGTATTCTCATACACCAGCGTTTTGTAGAGTTACGCTAGATCGGATTCAAAAGAGTCAGCTGCCAGCCTCACTTCGTATCGCATTCATTGCTTCGCCCTTGTGGTGAAACTGTGACTTTTTTTAAGACAAAGCCTTTGTATCCCACGAGTGGAAAGATCCCAGCGTCGACTGGCTTCGGCGAGAACGCGAATGGTATCGAAAGTCACGTGACCAAGTGGTGGCGGTGGTGTCATCAGGTGATTTCACGTAATCACATCGTGATGATGCTATATTACAGGAAAGTGGCGCAACATGGGACAAAGACGAAGACGAGGGAACAAGTACAAGCGCACTGATGTTACCTTGACATCGTCGCTTCGCCAAAGGTTGGCCGATCCCTGAGGGAGTGCAAACCCACATGAAGTGCTACAGATGGAGTGGGCGATGCATCAGGGCCGTATCCAGAAATATTTTTCGGCAGCAGGGGGGGAGGCGCTGAAATCCCCTACCACCCACACCCTGGCTACGCCAATGGTAGGGATAGTGCAGTCAACCGAGAATATCAAAGTAGTTTAATGAGTGTCCCGTAATGAGCATTTCGTATTTAGAGTCTCGCATTGAGCGTCTCGTGGTTCCGGCAGGAAATGCGCACTTTGGCAGGTAGCCTGCGGTCTCGCTTGCCGTATCTTTACGGCGATCAGCAGACAGACTGGAAAGCATATACAGAAAAAGGCGTGCATCCTAAAGAGTTCTTAGTAGACACTTTTCTAGATAAGCGTTTGTAATGAGCAGCTAGGTGTGCGAAGAACAGCACCCATATACGAAGTGATGCGTTAGTTCGTATATGTCGATGCTGTCTTGTGTGACGTTCGAAACTGGATGTTTTCGACTCTTGCTGGGAAGATCACAACTCCTGCAGACCTTCCAACAGCTGTCGAGCCATCTGTGTAAAGTTTAACATGATCTTTGTATTCTTCGTGCAGCGTTAGTAGAGTCATCTGCTTCAAAGCTGGCGACGAGAGCTCCGCCTTCTTGCGAATCCCCGGCACTGTCAAGCGTAGTTTTGGTCGGAGCTCGCGGCACTCCGCAGCGCACTCCGCAGGATTGATCGAGAAGCACCACAAAAACGGAGCATTTTTACTGATTCGAAACTAGCTCTGCAATGTCTTCGAACTGCTCTACGTCGTGGGGCTCAAGACCAATTGGTGCTCGAAATAAGACAACTGTACCATCAACTAATAGACGAAGGACATGCTGTAACTTTTCAGTGGTTGCCAGGCCACTGCGGCATCATCGGTAACGAGCATGCCGACGATGCAGCTAAGAATGTTCACGAAAATGGCGTGATGGAACCTATCCCACTATCAAGAAGCGACGCAGCAGCAAAGATTAATACGCTTGCGCATGATGTTGCAAGGTCTATGTGGAACACGCCTGGTTTTCTCCACACCCGTCTTCACTGCCTGGATCCATGCCTACGACTCACTAATCCATCTGGCCTACCCCGATCCGAGACGACCCTTCTCTGCCGCATGTGGCTTGGGGTGTCTTTTACGAACGCCTTTGCTTGCCGCATCGGAATGACAGACAGCGCTGCATGTGACCATTGCGGCAATGACGAAACCATTGAACATATCTTATGTCAGTGTCCCCAGTACAGCTCTGAGAGAAATTCCCTCTCAGCAGTGTTTGCTCGCCTCGACGACCAGCCGCTTTCTGAGCAGTCATTCTTGGAATGTCGGAAAGATCGAGCTTCACGCCAGAAAACAACGAAAGCGCTGATGAAGTTTCTGCGAGCGACCCGCCTCGTTGAACGATTGTGACACTCCTGTGTGTGTGTGTGTGTGTGTGTGTGTGCGTGTGCGTGTGCGTGTGTGTGTGTGTGTGTGTGTGTGTGTTTGTTTGTTTGTTTGTTTGTTCTTCCCTCTCTCCCTATCTCATTCCTCTTTCTTACTTTTCTGTCAACCCTTACCCCTTCCTTAGTGCAGGGTAGCAAACAAGATATGTTTTCTGGTTAACATGCCTTTCCGCATTACATTTCTCTCTCTCTAGTGCGTATAATGTAGGTAGTACTTGGACAGAAATGTGTACGTGTGAACGTTACATTGAAAAGGGAACTCCTGCAAGTGAACTGTTGATTGCCATGTTGTTTTAAGTGCAGAGCACTTTAAGGGCCCGGGCATTTGTGTGCTGTCGTCGTATGCTGTCGTCATCGTCTCATGTCACTTTGCGTCACGCAGGCAAAACCGTGTGTGGCATAGCCATGTATAGCATAGCCATGTATAGCAAAGGGCCGGGAAAGAGAAGTGAGGATGAGGAGGAGGGAAAGCAGAAGGAAGGTGGAGTAGGAATGGAGTATGCTGTCATGGTATGTGTCATCTCACGTCGTCGCTTGGCGTCACGCAGGCAAAACCATGTATAGCATAGCCATGCATAGCAGGCGGGCGGGAAAGGGAAGTGAGGGTGAGGGGAGTGATGTGAGGGTGAGGAGGGGAGAGAGTAAAGCATAGCATAGCCACATAGCCATGTGTGGCGTCACGCAGACAAAACCACGTATAGCCTAGCCATGTATAATAAGGTATAGTAATTGCGTAACAGTCATGTATGGCGTTACACAGGCAAAATCATGAATAGCAGAGCCATGTATAGTATGGTATAGTAAGGGTGCGGGAAAGCAAAGTGAGGGTGACAAGGAGAGAGAGGAGGAGGGAAAGAAGGAGGGAAAGAAGGAGGGGAGAGGGTAAAGCATAACATAGTCATGTATGGCGTTACACAGGCAACACCATGGATACCAGAGCCGTGTATAGTGTGTAGGAAAGGTGCGGGAAAGGGAAGTGAGGAGGAGGCAGCAAAACAATGCATGCAGGCAAAACAATGTATGGTACAGCTATGAATAGTGTGGTATGGCAAGAAGGCCGGAAAGAGAAGTGAGGTTGAGAAGGATGAGAATGAGGAAAGCATAGCATAGCCAGCATAGTATAGCGTAGCAATGTGTGGTATAGTATGTGTGTGGGGGGGGGGGGGAAGAGAAGTGAGGATGAGGAGGTGTGATGTAAGGGTGAGGAGGAGGGAAAGGACGAGGGGGAGGATAGAGCATAGCATAGCCGTGTATAGTATATAAGAATGGAAACTTGAGCGAGTTGGTAGGCGTTCATCTTTGGTTGAAACAGCGCACACAGGACGAGTACGAAGAAATAGGACCACAGGACAGCGCAGGTGCATAGTACAGTATTACAAGGGTATGGGAGAGGAAAGTGAGGGTGAGGAGAGATGTGAGGTTGGAGAAGAAGGAATGGAGGAGAGGGAGGGTATAGCATATCATAGCCATGTGTACTACAGTATAGCAAGGGGTGGGAAAGGGAAGTTAGGGTGAGGGGAGGTGATGTAAGAGCTAGGAGGGAATCGAGGAGGGGGAGGGCGAAGCATAGCATAGCCATGTGTAGTACAGTATATCGAGGGGGAAAAGGAAAGCGAGGGTGAGGAGGAGGGAAAAGAGGAGAGGGAGGGTAGAGCACGGCATAGCCGTGTGTAGCAAGTAAGTGGGAAAGGGAAGTGGTGGTGAGGAGGACGGAAAGGAAAGGGGGAGGGTGAAGCATACCATAGTCGTGTGTAGTGTAGTATAGCCAAGGTGGAAAAGGAAAGTCAGGGTGAGGAGGAGAGATGTTTGGGTGAGGAGGAGGGAAAGCAGAAGGGGAGAGGACACCACTGCAAGACAAATGACGGTTTCTTTTCCGGCCATAAACGTCGAGCAGGCTGCAGGTTTCGAAAGCCAGCGCTTGCTTGCCCGTGAACGCGAGCGTCGCTGAAGGACAGGCGAATCACTGCTCCGCTCTTCCTACAGCTTTCCCGTTGAATGAAACTGCATACATTTTTTATTGGTTTCAGTTTGCTAGATTTGCCCTTTTTTGCTTTTTCACTTTTGTTTTGTGGGTAAAGACTTTTTTTTTCGTTGCAGAACTTATAGAAATGGAGTAGCCGAGGTTATATAAACCTCAATGTCTCCACAGCAAGCCACTTAGAACAAAACACAACAGAACAGACTAAGATCTTTTCGTCACGACATTTTCTTGGCAATGCATCCGTACCAACTTGCCTAACTGTCAGTCCTACGTAGCCTACCTATTATATACTCTCGTCGAGGTGTTCGTATCCCGGCCGCGGCGGCCGCATTTTCGATGGAGGTGAAAATGCTTTACGCCCGTGTGCTTAGATTTAGGTGCACGTTAAGGAACCCCAGGTGGTCGAAATTTCCGGAGCCCATCACTACGGCGTCTCTCGTAATCATATCGTGGTTTTGGGACGTTAAACCCCCAACAATTATTATTATTATTATCCCGTCGAGGTGTGAAAACGTTGTGTTTGCGTGCCTTTGTGTGCAGTGATCGAGGAGGCCAACTGGCTGACTCTCCCCGACGACTTAGTCAAGCCTGCGTCTGGCGGTTTCGACGCGGTCATCTGCCTGGGCAACTCGTTCAGCCATTTGCCGGACTCGCGGGACGCTCCCGGAAGTACACACCGGCGCGCCATCGCCAACTTCCGGGAGATGCTCAAGTCCGGCGGATACCTCGTGATCGACCACCGGAACTACGACCACATCCTCGACCATGGAACGACGCCGACGCATAGCATCTACTACAACGTGAGCACACTGTACTCACGCGTTCGCCGTTTACAAACATGGACCCTGAACGGCTTCCGGTATTGTGGAAGCCACCATGCTTCCGGTTTTGCCCACTCATGTAGTCCGCTTAAAGGGGTACTGGCACCGTTTTTAGATGGTTACTTTACTCTGCCATACAAATTCCCTGTATACACAGGCGGCTCCGAGCAGGTGTGAAGCTCAGCAAATGCTGATAAAATATTTTATCTTGTTATTAAAGTCAACTTGCCCTTAGCGCACCTACCGACATCGACACTAGCTTGACGTCGGGCTACAATACTCATTCTGGTGACTTCACTCAAAAGTCTGGCTAGTTGTGATGACGTCAGGTACCAAAACTTCCAAAATGGCCGCTTGCGCGTCACCAACGGAGCCACGGAGCGGAGGGGCCGTGGAAACGTCATGATATCTTGCGCGAGCACGTGTCGAGAAGCTCATACCGTGTTGTGACGCCAGGGTACAGTAGGAACCGAAACTAGCTTTTAAAAACATACTATAATTTTTCAGAGTGCACTCGCGCTTAGCACTGCACTGCCCATGTGACGCTAAAAAGCAACTGAAGTTCCGTGTCAGTATCCCATCGAAGTTGCACGGAAATTATATATATATATATACCTGGTTCAGTTTCCTTGGATCAGGTGATTAATAAATAATAGGTGCAGGGGAGCGTAAAAAAACGTTTATTTGATGTTTCGACCGGAGTCTGGTCTTTTTCAAGATTTCAAACAGATCGGTCCCCGATCGACACGTGGAATAAATGTATTTTTTTGTTTTTGTACAAACATATATATAGCGAGTCGCAGGCGCTGATTTCCAACGCAACTTGCTGAGCGTAACCACAATTTCGTTCGCAAACATGACCTGAAACTTTACACAGAGTTATTAGTCTTGAGACACTGCATTCGAAAAACGCTTGCACCCTTTGGAGCGTATTCCTAGCAATAATAATCTATTTTGCATGCTCGCCCTTTAAGAAAGAATCAACGTATTTAAGGAGAGGTTGGCGCCAATGTGTGGTGCCGGCTATTCCTCTTCTCTTGCGTGACAGTTTATTTTTCCGGTGCGTTTTCGGATATGATAATAATTGTTGGGGTTTAACGTCCCAAAACAAGGATATGATGATGAGGGACACCGCAGTGGAGGGCTATAGAAATTTCGACCACCTGGGCTTCTCTAACGTGCTCCTAAATCTAAGTACACGTTTTCGCCTCCATCGAAAATACCGCCGCCGCGGCCGGTATTCGATCCCGCGACCTTCGGGTCAGCCGTCGAGCACCATAACCACTAGACCAGCACGGTGGGTCTACGTTTTCAGCAAAGGCAACTACTGATAAAGAATCACACGAACGGACATTCGTACACTGAAAGTCCGTTTCTGTTTATAGTGCAATATAAACGTTGACGCTGTAGAAGAGTGTACACAATACGAATGTTCACAAAGCTTTTATATAATACAGGCCCAGTACTTCCAGGGAATGAATGAAGTGGTGTGTGCGCTATCACGGTGACGTAACATTCTTGACAGGAATGTAGAGAGCGCCGAATCAATCAATCAATCAATCAATCAATCAATCAATCAATCAATCAATCAATCAATCAATCAATCAATCAATCAATCAATCAATCAATCAATCAATCAATCGTGTTTTATTTTTCGTCCTTCGTTTACACGATAAAACGAAAAAAAAGGTGGCAAGAGAAAAAGCTGCTTCGTCGCAGCTTGACAGAGCTCCTGCCACCCGTACATAGGCGACATACAGCGAATACGTAAGCAAAAAATGAATACAGAATAAAGTATTTATCTTCTATTTACACTTCAACGGCCTCACAGAACGTCTGTGTAACACAATATAAAATAAAGGAATAAATACAAACGATACGAACAATAAATACGATGAAGAAGGTAATATATATATAGAAGGTAAAATATTGAAGAAGGTAAACGTAAACGAGCCAGGAGACGGTTATAATGTGTTATATACACTCTAAGAAAAAAAGATACAAATTACATGTATATACACTCCAAAAAAAAAACGCAGATTTTGTGAGTCCGTTTTTCGAACTTTAATAGACCGTTTTCATAATTGTAAAGCTAGCTTTCCTGCGATGCATTTAGCGCAACTGATGGCGGCTTGTCACTTCGTCACTTCTGCAAACAACGTGTTGAGGCGCAGTTTGCTTGCGCTACGATACTGAAAATGTGGACTCGGCTCTCGTCACATAAACACGCACGATAGACAAGCACCAACCCGTGCAACTGACCTCTTCTCCACTTAAAGCACGAATGGTGCCGCGATTAGTTGGGTGAATATGCAGCGCAGGGGATTATGAAAAGGGTCTATTGCCTGCCCTGTGGCTTCACGACATCGCCAGTCATCAAAATGGCGTGGACAGGGTGTTAACTCGCACTTCAAACCCCTCTCGTTCTTATGCCACTACCAGAGAAAACGTTTACACCCTTTGGGGCGTATCTTGCCCGATATTCTGTTCGTGTTCGTAAGAACTCTGTGCTCACTCCTTTGCTGTCACTTATGTTATATGAAGCTGAAGACACGCATGTCAATCGTTCATGGTGTGGAAGTGCACCCGAAGTTAAGGCAGGCAAGAGAGATGACGTTTCCTGTTTTGTGGGCCAAATGTTACACCTCAAAGGGTAGAAATGTTTTTTTTAGACATAGACCTCTTAAATAAATCCAATCAACAGACATTTAAGCCAAGGGAAGCACAGGGAACATTATCTGTTGTTTTTTACTGCAGTGTAGTAATTATGACATAAATTTAAATGAATTGAAGTCGTCGAAAAAAAAAACACCCCTCCCGTCATTGGGGCTCAAACCCACAACCTTCGAACTACGCGTCCGACGCTCTACCAATTGAGCTAGGACGGGGGGTGCTCCCTCATGTACTTTGCTGGGTATTTTGCCTAATTCCAAGGTTGTGAGTTCGTGCGGTCCCGAGGAAGGGGTGTTTATTCGTCCGCTTAATCCACTTCAATTTGTGTCGTAATTACTACACTGCAGTTAAAAATGACAAATAATTTTCGGTATGCTTTCCTTGGCCTAATTGCTTGTTGGTTTCATCGACTGTGTCTAAAAACGAAACGAGCCCCTCGAGCAATTCCCATTCTTTCGCACTTTCACACCTCCTAAAGGCAAAACGACCTGCAGAATGAAAAGTGCGTTTCGTATGCAGAGTAACCACATCAAGGACATCCAGACCTCGGTGCTGTACGTGGACAGAAAGCCCTCGATGGTGATATTGGACTACGTCATGGACGTGTCCTCCTTGGAGAACAAGTTCGACTGCACGGACACGCAGTACAGCAAGAAAGGCCGGCTCTCAGGAGAGCCGATAAAGTGAGATACTATATCTATGCTACTCATCGTTTCATTTCTTTGGTTTACACCGAACTTTAAGAAAAAATTGCTGCTGATTTTGATCGAATTAGGTCACTACAGATGAATAATGAATAATTTGCCCAGGCGGACATCATTCGCAAGAAAGGTGCACTGTAATTAAGTGCCACTTTCAAGATTACATCTGACGGCCACAAAATTTGCCATGCACCAAATACCAGTAACTGAATCTTCCACACAAAATTACAAACCCATCGTTGTAAACAAAAGCTAAAATAAACAAATTTGTGTTTTCTAGTTACCTGAAACATGTTATTAGGGGCAAAATATGAGAGTTAATTATGTGGATCACATTTGCAAAAAACGTCAGATTCTCTATGGTCATAACATTTCAATAGTATCAATATAATATAACTAATCAATTGACGTTCAGACATCTAAACTGGCATAATGAGATGTGCCGAGGTTGAAAGATAATGACATTCGAGCGTCGTATCAGAGTCAAATTCATGAACATGCCATAAGTATTCAGTTCCAATCTTATTTGATGTGTTGTAAAATACTTTTTTTTTTTGCAGAGCAGGAAGTCATAGGGACACTTTGCGGAGGAATATATGTGGCGTTCTTTTTTTTTTTCTAGAAGAGCCAAGTCCGCTTTAACTGAAACTGAGAAAAACGCAGTTTTTTGCTACTGACAGTGTGGTCGGGTCTGCCCGAACATTTTTTTTTTGCCAGCGTGCTTATGTCCCCAAAATGCCTTAAATATATATTGCGGCTAAAATCTGTCTAGCCCACTATCGTGGGTATTCAGGCGTAAAATTTGGATTTGGCTCTCATAGACTGGAACATTTCATTCGGGTTTGAATTAGCTCGGGAAAGGTATCTAAATCGCAGCGAATGAACGATATTTTTTTGTGACAAATATTATGCGACGGAAACAGAAGGCTATAGCCTTCTGCTTCCGTCGGTGCCGTCTTTTGTTGCATGGGCGTAATGGCGTGGACTGGACTGGTAGAGCGAGTAGTCCTTCCAGGCAAGAGACGCAAATTCTGGACTGTCTCTCTAACTTTTCTTCCCCCCTCCCCCTTCCCCAGTGCAGGGTCGCCTACTAGGCGGTTGTGCTGTCCTTGTCCTGAGAGACAGTTATTGTGTCACTACCCCACTCTTCTATTTTTCCACACAAGAATCTGTTCTCCCTGGTTAACCTACCTCCCTTTCTTTTATCCCTGTTTTCTCTCTCGCTCTCTCTCAGCAGCGTTTTCTTGTTCTTAGCATCTATTGAAGACCTTCAAAAGATGCTTCAGCTCTTGTTTTCTCCTATCATGGCTCATACCCAATGCAAGAGGTTGACCGAGTAGTGGGTGAATTTGTCCAATATTTTCTATGGTGTATCATTCGTAGAAGCTATAGTTAATTAATATATTGATTTTAAGTATACGCTCTTTTTCTTCTTAGCTCGTTTTATGCGGCGCCTTTTCAGATCACTTCTTCTCCAAGGTATAGATTGGTGCCCGATACCTTCATTTCAGTTGTCTTCTATTTCGAATATACCGTCTTGGAGGAAAAGAAGGGCATGATACTGTAGCGCAAAAGTCGAAAAGAAACACTAAGAGGCAGAAAGAAGTAGGAAAGTCGGCCTCTTACTCTTTCTAATCGAGTTCTTCCCTACAAGATCATGTAGTCGCTCAAGAAAACCAAATTGTGGCACGGGAGGGTGATAGGAGAGCAACTACGACACAAATGAAACACATTGGATGCGGCCGTGTTGGCTGTTTTGGTCACACTTGTTGGCGTAGCGCTGTTTAAACGGATCTGGCTGAGGTTGATTCCAAGAGGTGCAGGATTTGGCTCGTTTTTGATTCGAAACTGTCTTTTTGAGTTCACTTTACAATCAGGAATTGCCCCGTTTTGATTACAATTGTTTTAGAAGTTGAATATACTTACGTGCGCTTTATTCTCCCGTGATATTCAGCCCCGTTTCGGTTTCTGCATTTGGCTCTTAAAAAAAAAAAAAAACAAAAAAAAGCCAGATATGTTCCAGTAGAAAACTTGAGGTCATTGAAAGTTCTTGAGATTAAGGGTTTTCACAGTTAGCAGAGTTAGCACCGACGACACACCGCTCTGTCCAAAGGCTGTTGGCGAAAGTCTTATCTCTTGCTGTTTGGACGTGCTACAACTTCGTAGCAACTTCGTAACATTAACTTCATCTTGCGGAAAAGTTCACGGAGTCTTCTCTGGCGAAAAGATATGTGTAAATAACATCGATAAAATGTATAACCACAGTCTGTTACAACCTAATAATGCATGTAAGCTGCGCCCACAGCGGTCGCTGACCAACGCAGAGAATTTACATACAGGGTGTTTCAGATAAAAAGCACTAAATATTAAAAAAATTAAGCGTAGGCGCTACGCGTCTCCAATTAGTGCAGTATTGTTCTGAGCCATATAGAGCACGTCAAAATATTTTTTTCCGATCCTCAAAGCTCGATAATTAACAAAGATTGCTTAATGAAGCTTTTAATTAGTAACTCTAGAGAAAAATCTTCAATACAAAAATTGTAGCGCTTGTTCAGAAACATAGAATTTTTCAATCTATGGTAAGATAACTCCTATGCTTAATATTTTTTTCGGCCTTTTTTTAAATCGCGCGAACTTTAAAAAATGCCAGGCCTGCGCGAAAAGCGCAGCACAGTCACAGCGAAAGCTGGAGGAGCGGCATTTCTAGAGCCCGTTGTAAACTCTCTTGGGGCTACTAATACAAGTACACTAGCAAGGTCCCCACTACGCCATAGATCACAATATTTGTGAAATTGGGAAGCACCTACAACGCCATTATTCGTAATTGTGCGCAGAAGCGAGGTACCAGCTACACATATGTAAGGCATTATGTGCACTTTGTTTACGTGACGACTGATGACGATGAAGAATTGTGGCTCAGCCCTTTGTAATGGGTTGGAAGCTTTAAACGGCTCACCAGTTACGTAATTCGCATTGTGTGACGCCCGGTCGCTATTTAAAGGGGTGGTGCCATCAAATTTCGAGGCTATAACAAGCCTGTTGTGGGTTTCCTCTGTATGCAAGGACATTCCACACGAAGGGTCGGGCACAGCAAACGTTTAGAATATATTTTAATTCACTTCCAAAGTGTACCTAAAGGCCCATTCTCCCGATCGAAACCCATCGCTAGCGCGCCAACACTGACGTAGATCTGTAGGATGGGCAACGAAAGTTGTAGTGACGTCACACCAAATCTGCTGTAGTAACGTGAGTATCCTCCGGACCTCCGCCACTTCCGCAACGCACGTACCGGCTGTAGTGAACTGTCAGTCAGTCAGTCAAGAACTTTATTAATCGGTCCTGAGGAGTTTAGGCCGCCGGGGGATCCAGGGGGGACACCCTAGCAGCCGCTACCGTAGGCGACGCCCGAGTCGGGGCGGGAACGTGATGGCGTTCCGCCAGTTCTTGGGTCCTCTGGACTGCCTTGAGTTGTTGGTGGAGCTCGGAGCTCCTGAGTGCCTCTTCCCTGTCGGACTCACTGGTGAGAGGTCCCTGAGGTAACGCGGGACATTGCCATAGCATGTGCGAGAGTGAACAATAGAGTTCTCTGCAATCTGGGCATTGGGGAGTGATTTCTGTGTTATAATGGCTCAGTCGGCCCCGTGATAGGTACGATCTTGTTTGTAGCATTCGAAAGGCTACCGCTTGCGCACGTTCGAGCTTTGTGTGTGGTAATGGGTATTGGCATCTGTTGTTGCGGTAGTGAGAGGTGATTTCGTGGAAGGTTAGTAAGGGGTCGTTAAACTGTATGTCTGGGCCCAGCTCTTCGGTGGCTGATTGATCGTCGCGGCGGGTGAGCTCTCGCGCTCGGTCATGAGCCGTTTCGTTGAGGTTGGGTTGTTGGGAATGGACGTCTTTGCCCATGTGGGCAGGGAACCAAGAGAGGCAGTGCGAACCCGTGTGCTTTCGTGTTTGTAAGATGTGGGCTGCTTCACGCGCGATGTTGCCGGTTTCGTAAGCCCGAATGGCGGCGCGAGAGTCAGTGAAGACGCTAGTGTGCGAGGGGTCGGTAGAATATATTTTAGTTCACTACAGTACCGGCAAAGCATCGGTTGCTACATCACTCGCCGAGTTTCGATAACTTCCTGGCTAAGTGCGTCACAGCCTTGTGTGGTCACGTGACCACGCCTCCTACACTTCTACGTCACTGCCCAACCTCGGCGCCCAGAAACCGAAAGATGTCCACATCAAAAGGCGATATCAAATTATTTAGCGAGAATACATGAATCTTGGTGCATGCGTCATGCTTCCTGGAGCTATAGGAAACGCTTACAGCAAAGAACGCGCAAGCCACAAATTTGGTGGCACCACCCCTTTAACTCTCCCACCATGCAATATAACTAGGGTTGTTCGTTTTCAGGTTTTATATTTTTTCAAATTCGGGGGGTAAAAATCGGGCGGTATTTTTCAAACTGATATTCGGGGAAAAATCGGTTTTTTTGCGAAACCATTCCTTACTTCGGGTTTTTTCGGGTTAAATATACGGTTGTACTGATCAGAACTTACACTGAGCTTATCAAAACGTATCACGGGCTTTTTAAGTATAACACGTTAAATTTGGTGTTTCAAGCTGGTAATTGGGACAGACACCAGAGTATTATAGCAAATACAGTATACTACCCGAAATTTTGTGTTTGTTTGAAAATGAATCAGTGGTGTTTGAAAATGAATGAATCAGTAAACATTGACTCTTAGAAATTATACATTTTATTCTCGAAAATCTGGTCATCGATTTTTTACACGTCCTTGTTGACATACATTATCATCTGCATGCGCAACATGTCAGTCTCCATTCGAGATCTGTCCGGTCGTTGAACATATCTCAGCTGGGAGAAAGTTCTCTCCACATCACAGCTACCATTAGCTAGGCACAACAATGTCAGTGCAGCTTTTGCAAGCCTTGGGTAGCGAGAAGTAGAGTCATGCCAATACTCGATTAGTTCGACAGCTGGGTTTGTGGGGCTCGCTTCCAGCAAATACTGGTTGAACTCGTCATTAAGGGAATCTACATTGTCGGTTACGGACATGAACAGAGGTCGGTAGTCCTCAAATGACTGCCCCAGCAGACGCTTCTGAAACGGATCAAGGACGGCTCCCAACTTCCACAAAGTTAGCTGGTTTTCCTCTTTTTCTGAGACGTTCCGTCCAAGAGTGCAGCGCCATTTTGTGGCGAGTTTCGTGCAGAACTCTTCAGAACATGTTTTTACTAAATTAGCGCTGCGCTTGGGTAACATAGACAAAACAGCTTTGGCCTGATCGCTTTTACCGATCATCGCCGAAAGCTCCCCGACAATCTGCTGCAGCTTCACGTTTACCAGGTGATCAAAGCTGGGCATCAAAAGCTTCCCACTTTCAAGCGTTTTCTGGGCTTCCAAAAGTGGGCCGAGTGCATCTCTCATCAAGATTGCCTTCGCATAAACAACTTCTTTTTCAGAAAGTATCCCTCGAATAGCTTCCGCTTTGCTGCTATCATGCGAGCTTTCAGCAAGTTCTGTTAACGAGCTCCACATTTCTACGACTACCACAAGTGCCTTGTAGAAGCTTTGCCATCGATTCGGGACAACAGAAGGTGGCTTCTTAATGTCAGGTCCAAAGAGGCCATTAGAAGAACAAATTTCAGTGTACTTTTGGTAAAGCTTGTTAGCGTGCTTAAATAACGCTCCAAACTTGATCACTACGGATCGAACATCAGACATGCATGGTAAAGAAATGGCATGGTCAACACTCACATGAAAAGGTGTGCTATATCTTTCACATGCAAGATTTGGATCCCTTCAGCCTGACAGATTTCTCGAACCATCTTTCGCATGTACTCCGCTGAGTCTGTGGCTACTGCCACAACGTCTTTCCACGTCTTGCCAACCGTCAGGAGTGCCTTGCTAACTGCGCTGGCCACCGTGTAACTGTTCGATGCATTTACCCTGTCGACGTCGACCAGAACAACGTGCTTCTTCACGTTTTTCTGGCTATAGTAGCACATGAGAGTGTTGATGGTAGGCACACCAGTGATGTCTGGGGATTCATCGACGATGACGCTCACTTTCACATCTCGCATATCATCGCGGATTTTCTCCATGTCCTTGTCAAAAGCTTCTTTCAGGTATTTCAGCCGAAGTCTTTGTCCTGTTGGCATGGTCTTCGCGGCCTTGCAGTATTTGCGTGCGAAGTCTCCCAGCGGTCCGTCCGCCTGGTGCATGCTTATTCCGCTGTACGCTAGGGCACGAACAAAGTCATGGATAACGCCGTCCGCTTCAGTTTCTTTCGCACGCTGTCTACAGGACATATCAAAAAGCGTCTGCTGAGACGTTCCCGCAGTCTCAGCTTCCTTGGAAGCCGTCTTGAACTTCTTATGACGAGATGACATTAGATGCTCACGAATTCGGTCGTAGGGCTTCTTCGCTGGATCGGTGACCATTTCGGTGTTGCAATATTTGCACACTAAAGTGCGGGTGCCTTCACTGTCTTTCGTTGCGATCTGGAGATCTTCATGTTCTTTACACCAGTCATCCAGTGTCTTTCGTTTTCTTCCCATCTCCACGCTGAAGTTTCCGGTGCCGCCTTATGTCCGCGACGGTGGCTTTGCGCTCACAAGACGCGCCTGGTAATGCTAAGTGAGGATGGCGATATGCGTCTCGTCTCGTGTCGCGCGAGAGAGTGAGGGGCGTTCGCGCGGGGTTGGACGCTGGGGGAGGGTATGGCTGGCTTCTTCGTCGCTCAATCTCTCCCCCACCGACTGGTCACCCGTCCCTTCCGCGTGAAATTCTTGGAAGCAGGTGCACATACCCGAGACTAATCTGCAGTGGGCAAAGGGGCAGATTTCTTTGCTTTTCTTTCACCCTAAATTTGTTCACAATGTACTCGAAGCGTGGCCGGCCTCAAACGTGTTTCCCACTTTCTTCTGCAAGCATTTTTTAGGGGGGGGGGGTGGTGCATGTACGCTCTCACGCATGTGCGTGCAGAGGAGAGAGGGGATGTAAAGATTAGAGAGGAGAAAGGGGTGACAAAGGAGACAGGTAGTGGTGAGAAGAGAAGGGGAAGAGCATCAACACGAGTTAGCAGCAACTCACGATTGTGCAGATCGCTACAGGGAGGTTTATTCGGGGAGAAATCGGGTTTAACCCGATTCTCCTGAAACTTGTTCGGGGTGCAAGAATCGGGTAAAATTGGGTTTTACCCGAAAACGAACAACCCGAAATATAACATACGGGTCGTTCCACGCCAACTGTCCCAGCCTTGGCGCTCGACCATCTGCGATTTGAATGAAAAAAATCGAGGACTATCTATCCAAAGCCAGAAGCCTTCCACTAAAATATTTTTGGCAAAAAAAAAATTTTTCAGTGCCGCAAACCCTATGTGAAGTTTTTCGGAAAGCTCAAAACTATGGCTCAGAAAATGCGTTTTCAAAAAATCTCTTCTTCATATATTAGGATAGGACAAATTTTCCCCTACATAACGATCGTAGGCTTCTCACTTAAAATAAGTTCCACGAACGTTTACGCTTTCGTGGGTTTTTCATGCTGCCCTAAATATTGACAATATGACCCATATTGGGGATTTTTTCATAGAAAGGCGACATTCAGTTAAATGTAATATTTTAATTTAACTGATTGCCAGGAAGTTTTACTGTAGCCCAAAAATAGTTTTAGACGTATATGGCGTGAAATGGTGTGTAGGGCTGGCGACAAAGTTGCCAGAAAGTTCGTTTTCGCACGTGTTTAGTCGTAAATTTAACATTGAGGTGCTCCTAGTAAAATTATGCTAAATAGCGCATTTACTAGCAACATTAGTTGTCTACTGACTGAGAAAGTTTTATCAGATTACTTTCTGTTTTAAGGGAGAAAAAAAAAATTGAAGTTGTGTTCTGCCGATGTCTATTTTTGCTCGTGTTTTCTCTTCGCAGAAACGCGTCCAGCGGTTAGTACAACCTACATGGGCGCGAGGTTAGCCACGGAACAGCTAGACAACATAATAATCTCTGCCTGTGCTTATTTGAATGCTTTACTAGTGAGTATTGGCCTGAGTAAAAGAGAAATATGAACTTCGCTAGAGTGAATTTAATCACATGCAGCTGTCCATTGAAGGTCGGCATGGTGAGCTTACGCAACAGCGGGAAGTGACACCGATGCGTGCAACGCTCCGTTGCCTGCGCACAGATATAAAAGTGGGAAGAACACTACGATTAAGGAAAAATTCAGTTGCTGTAATATGAAACGCATGTTGTACTTTTGCACCTATTCACGGTTCCTGGTCAAACATCATCACTTATATACATAGGCGTGCGCACAGGGGGGGGGGGGGGGGGGCAGAGGGGCGCCCTTCCCCCCCCCCCCCCCAATCACCTAAGAGGACGGGCGCAAATTCTGCCCCATACATTGACCCCCTTGTCACCTAAGAAGGAGTGGGGGGGGCGCAAAATCTGCCTCGTACATTCACTTAGTAGGGAAGGGGGTGCGCTGCGATGAACCTTCGCACCCCCCCTCCCTGATGGGGAACACTGCGCACGCCTATGCTTATATGCGATTGTGTTCGTCACAAGTGCAACTGATCTGCTTTGTTAAAGCAACTAATCTGTTCCTTTTGCCACTTTTAAACCTTTGCGCAGGCAACGGGTTATTGCACGCATCGGTGTCACTTCCCGCTTTTGCGTAAGCACACTACGCCGGCCTTCAATGGACAGCTGCATGTGGTTAAATTCACTCTAGCGGAGCTTATATTTCTCTTTTACTTAGGCCAATACTCACTAGTAAAGCATTCAAATAAACACGGGCAGAGATTATTATGTTGTCTAGCTGTTCCGTGGCGAACCTCGCGCCCATGTAGGTTGTACTAACCGATGGACGCGTTTCTGCGAAGAGAAAACACGAGCAAAAATAGACATCGGCAGAACACAACTTCAAAAATTTTTTTCTCCCTTAAAACAAAAAGTAATCTGATAAAACTTTCTCAGTCAGTAGACAACTAATGTTGCTAGTAAATGCGCTATTTAGCATAATTTTACTAGGAGCACCTCAATGTTAAATTTACGACTAAACACGTGTGAAAACGAACTTTCTGGCAACTTTGTCGCCAGCCCTACATACCATTTCACGCCATATACGTCTCAAACTATTTTTGGGCTACAGTAAAACTTCCTGGCAATCAGTTAAATCAAAATATTACATTTCACTGAATATCACCTTTCTATGAAAAAATCCCCAATATGGGTCATATTGTCAATATTTAAGGCCGCATGAAAAATCCATGAAAGCGTAAACGTTCGTTAAACTTATTTTAAGTGAGAAGCCTACGATCGTTATGTAGGGAAAAATTTGTCCTAGCCTAATATATGAAGAAGAGATTTTTTGAAAACGCATTTTCCGAGCCATAGTTTCGAGCTTTCCGAAAAACTTCACATAGGGTTTGTGGCACTGAAAAATTTTGTTTGCCAAAAATATTTTGGTGGAAGGCTTCTGGCATTGGATAGATAGTCCTCGATTTTTTTCATTCAAATCGCAGATGGTCGAGCGCCAAGGCTGGGACAGTTGGCGTGGAATGACCCATACATTGACGTGAGAAAGAGAGACAGAGAGAGGGGGGAAGAACTTTATTGAGACCTTGAGGAAATTGATGGGCTTATGGGCTTCCTTGGCAACCAATGCAGGTGCACTTGCGAGGAACCCACTACGCTATAAATCATCATAATTTCTGTGAAGTGGAAACGTTTACGTGGCGACTGATGACGATGAAGAATTGTGGCTCAGCTCTTTGTAATGGGCTGGAAGCTTTAAACGGCTCACAAGTTACGTAATTCGCATTGTGTGACGCCCGGTAGCTATTTAACTCTCCAACATACATTGACGTGAGAAGGAGAGACAGAGAGAGGGGGGAAGAACTTTATTGAGACCCTGAGGAAATTGATGGGCTTATGGGCTTCCTTGGCAACCAATGCAAGTGCACTTGCGAGGAACCCACTACGCTATAAATCATCATAATTTCTGTGAAGTGGAAACGTTTACGTGGCGACTGATGACGATGAAGAATTGTGGCTCAGCTCTTTGTAATGGGCTGGAAGCTTTAAACGGCTCACAAGTTACGTAATTCGCATTGTGTGACGCCCGGTAGCTATTTAACTCTCCAACGTACATTGACGTGAGAAGGAGAGAGGGGGGAAGAACTTTGTTGAGACCCTGAGGAAATGGATGATGGGCTCATGGGCTTCCTTGGCAACCAATGCAAGTGCACTTGCGAGGAACCCACTACGCTATAAATAATAATTTCTGTGTAGTAGGGCAGCAGCCACTATGCCATTTTTTTCATTCAACGGAGAGCCGTGGTACCCGCTAAAAACATGCAAGGCATCATGTGCAATTTGTTGGTGTTGTGCCTGATGACGATGAAGAATTATTGCAGAGCCCCTTGTAGTGGG